>NC_090244.1:19190978-19315978 GCF_024489055.1 Chanodichthys erythropterus
AAATGTGGCACTCAGTTTCTTTCACAAGTTGTGGTGGAATATGTTCACTCAACCTCCAACGATGACAGACTGTGTGTTGTGTTGTGTTGTGTTGTGTATGAGTGCGTGTATATGCTCTTATCAATCCAAAAACAACTTCCACATGTCAGGATTGATCCCATGGTTTGATCCAGTCATGTCTTTTGGCAGGTCTAGACTGGACTAGATTAAACTAGATTACAAAGCAGTCAGACACATGGCTATCATTTAGAATGCTGCAATGCCATTAAATGATTAGTTCACTTCAGAATTAAAATTTCCTGATAATTTACTCACCCCATGTCATCAAAGATGTTTATGTCTTTCTTTCTTAAATTGAAAAGAAATTAAGGTTCTTGAGGAAAACATTCCAGGATTTTTCTCCATAGAGAGAACGGGTTGAAGGTCCAAATTGCATTTTCAATGCAGCTTCAAAGGGATCTACATGATCCCAACCGAGGAATAATGGTCTTATCAAGTGAAACGAAAGTCATTGTTTTTACATTGTACTTATATTTTAAAAACACCTGCATGTAATTACATCTGTAATTAATTTCGGTAATTACATTTATAATTACACTGTTGACCCAAGCCTTACACCTTACCCCTACTCTTAAACCCATACCACCAAAGCTTTCCCTAACCTTACCCGTATCCACCTCAATAGCAGCAAAAGTGTTTTGTAATTCAATATGAACCCAATAAGTACATTGTACTTATTTTTTGACGTAAGTACATAGTAGTTAAGGCCACTTAATATAAAGTGGGACCAAAATTGTATACTTTTTAACCACAAATGCTCGTCTGCAATGCGCCAAAAATTACGTAATCATGTTGGAAAGGTCATGTGTGACGTAGGCGGAAGTACCGCGGAAGGGTGAAAAACACTTTTTTTTGAAAAGCCTGTTTGACTTAGTATTTACTTCCTCACTACGTCCACCTACATCATGTGCGACCTTTCCAACATGATTACGTAATGCGTGGCGCACTGCAGAGATACTGCAAGATGAGCATTTGTGGTTAAAAAGTATACAATTTTACTTTTTTAGAAAATGGCTAACCAATTTGCTAGATAAGACCCTTATTCCTCATCTGGGATCATGTAGAGTCCTTTGAAGCTGCATTGAAACTGCAATTTGTACCTTCAACCCGTTAGTAACTGTTGAAGTCCACTTTATGGAGAAAAATCGTGGAATGTTCTCCTCAAAATTTCTTTTCAAATGAAGAAATACAGACATAAACATCTTGGATGACATGGGGGTGAGTAAATTATCAGCAAATTTTAATTTGAAAGTGAACTAATCCTTAATAAAAATATAAGTAACCTCCCTAAAGCAAAATTCTGATATAGCATACTCTGCAAAAGAGTTTATGTTCTCACATTGTGCTGCCATTTACAAACCTCAGTATTCAAAAGTGCTGACAGAGTTAACGCCTGTGCTGTTAAACAAAGATCTGCAAGAACATGACCACAGAAGAAGAGAAATTATGCAATACACAGCTATTGCGCCACCCCTGGCTACCATAAGAATGCAACAATTTTTAAATAGCTTTCTTACAAATTTCAGAAAACAAAATGGTGATAAAGTTCAAGTATAGCTATTTTTTTTATTATTTTTTTTGTCCATCAGAATAAAATCTCATTCTGACCACGAACCTGCCACTCAAACAGGCATCTGAATAACATATAGGCCTGGTTTCACAGACAGGGCTTAGAAAACCAAAGGGCATTTAAGTAGCTTTTATAAACGTGCCTTAGAAAAAACATTACTGGTGTGCATCGTGAGACAAAACAATGGCACTGACATATTTTAAGAAGTTTCTTTCAGTTAAAACAGCTCAAAATATGCAGTTTAGTCTGGCGCTAGCTTAACCGAAGGGTTAAGATGATCATTTCCCCCCTCTATTTTAACACAACTCTCAAGAGCCATCATTTTTCTTTTTTCTTCAAATGTGATTTTTTTACATTTTAAAACTGCCAAAAATGCTTAAAATGTTTAATGCAAAAACATTAACACCATACCAAGTGGCATAATATCTAAGCTTAAATATCCATAAAAGTTACCGCACTCCATTGCGCCACTAAAGAAGGAGTCCACTTAACACTCCATGCTGGCCAGTAATCTTGCTCTTTATTTTTAACCCTAGCTTGTGGGCTACATCTTTACTTCACCTTAATCTGATTTTGCCTGCCCTCTTTCTGTCCTTTGTGGCTAACTGGATTACAGGCAATCTTGTTAACCTCTGCTGTGTTACCGAAGAGCCCAGAGAATCAAACTAGTCAAAAGCACTCTACTAGTCTAGCGACTAAAGAGGGAAAGAGCAAACCACTAACGTTCACTTCAGCATGCAAATGTTATTTGCCTTGACTTTGTTTGTAACGTCTACATGCGTATACATTCATTCTAGCCTCAGAACACGTGCAGCAAAACACAGATTTCAAACAGCTCTTTTCCAACACACTTTATAGCTTATTAAAGGGTTAATTACCACACAGATGAAACAGGCCTGTTTTTTTTTTTTCAGTCTTTGGCACATCAAACAACTTTCTTTAATTATGTAATTAATATTTGGAGTTTTCATCTTAATTGTGTGGAGCAGGCTAGCTCATTTGCATAGGGTAATGAGAGGGATGTTTCCATTACAGGTAATTAGGTACTTGAGAGGCAAGTGTGTGGCTAGAAGGCTGGGAAAGAGGAAAGGAAAAAGGAGGGATGACGGGTACGATCGGAAAAAAGACTGATAACCGTATCACGTTACCGAACAAGGAGGCGTTAACGTCTGTAACGACATGCCTGTCAAATGACTTGCCTGATGTGAACGAAATGTGGTTTCACAGCGAAATCAGTGTCACAATCAGTCGACTGCTCTGATAATGATGCTGAACTGAAATGACTCCTAATTTTAATATGACATTAAATTCTATGAATGCATTTACAACAACAAAACAATTACATAAATATATAAATAAATAGTAATTATTTGTGATTTTTAACTTTTAATACGGTCCCACTTTATATTAAGTGGCCTAAACTACTATATACTTACATCAAAAAATATATAAGTATGATGGTATGGGTAGGGTTAAGGTGTAAGGATGGGTCAACAGTGTAATTACAATGTAATTACATGCAGGTATTTTTAAAATATAAGTACAATTGAAAAACATGTATGTACACAATAAGTGCATTGTATCAAATGATTAATTTACATGTAAAATGTTAAGGCCACTTAATATAAAGTGGGACCAAAAATACAATAGAAGATGTCTAAAAATACCCAATTCTATCAAAATATTGTAACTGATTCACTGCAATTATCAATCTCTAGTAAGTATCAATCTCTGTAAGACATTAGTAAATTATTAAATAGTTAGACACACTGTAGATGTGGTTCGGTTGTAAGATTATGGATTCCTCCAGTCTCCAAGAGCTCTATTTTCAGTTTGTAAGCCTCTTCAGAACAACCCACACATGAGACCCGGGGTCAGAGGCTATCTCATACACCTGCTCCAGCTCCACAACACAAACTTGCACGATCTTACCCACAATCACACACACACACACTTTTAACAGCCACATGCATGCAAAAAGCAAAACCCACATGCACACTTAAACAAGGCGCTCTCATATTCAGATGCAGGTTCAGGTATGAACAAATCAAACACTCAAAGATCAGAAGAAGAAGAAAACATGTGCTTCAATGCAATTCCTTGCTAAATCAAATATGCATAAATATTCAATTAAGCGATAAGGCTTAGCGATGAATTTTGATGAAAAACTCAATACATTAATATGTATGCTATTTAACTGAGCCTCGACATACAGATAGCAGAATTACGAGGCGGTTCAGTGTTGTGGTAATGCAATAACTGCGAGTGCAGTGGAGGTGAACTGTCGAAAAGCTTTCAGTGGGAGATTCACCGAGAGGGTGCGAAGGAGAAGAGTGGTGTTACCGCGGCTCAACACCAACATCCATTGCTTTTTCCACTCTCAACACCTCTCGCCTAATACAGAATGACAGCTGTGTGTGTGCTCGTGCAGAGAGGAGGGGGTGTGTGTGTGTGTCATGGAGCGCTAATGGATCGGAGAGTGTAAATGTATTTTAAAGTGTATATATACAAAAGAAAGACTTCAAATGAAAAGCAATGAATGTGAGCATGGAGGTTATCCAGCCCAGAGGCGGTGGACGAGTGTGTGTGAGTGTGTTATGGCGGGGGGTTGGGACCGCCGAGCAGGATTACGGAGGCATGATCAACACCAGTATAGTGGTGTGGCGTTCGCCCTGGTTGTTCACGGCCCAAAAAATAGGTCAGTGGTACACGACACACGCCGACGTCAACCAAAACGACAGGCAGTCGACATGTCCTGTGTCCTGACTCAAACTCTCCTCGACCTCTTCCCTTCAACAACACAAACACGCACGCATGCTTCTGACTTGGGACAACGGGACCCCCAGTTCTTGAAAAGCTGGCTACTTAAAATAACCAAAAAATATTACATTTGCTTTCCATTTTTTCTGAGATTCTCCAGTGCAGCTCAGGAATGGGAAAAACCAGGTATCAGCATCTTTTCTTTTTTCTTTTGACATTCAGCTGCTTCAGAACTTTGTCATTCCTATCAAAGCACTAACTTAATTTCCTTGCATAATAGAAATATATGACAATGCCACAACTTAATTCTACTGGAATAAAAACTTGCACAAGCCAGCAACTCTCTCTCTCTCTCTCTCTCTCTCAAACAGAGAGTTGGCTGACTATAAATAAAGCCCTTTGCAAGCTCGACTCGCTGGCAAAAAAGGAAGTTTACAAAAAGGACAGACAAAGCCCCAGCATGCTTTTCTCCTCTTACCTTTCATAGCTGAAATCACAAAATACATCATTAAGCTCGGCGGTCCATAGGCGAGCGGTCTTGCGAGTGCTAGCGCGAGCAGTCCACTGCTGTTTCAGCAGCAGCTGGCCAGCATAGCTCTGCCGCTCAGCTGCGCTCGCATGACCACACCAGAATCCATGTGACTCTGACATCAGCGCTCTCTCACTCTTGGGCCCGCCCCTGGGTTGTGATTGGCAGAGGAGCGGCCAATGAGAGGGGAGGGGGAGGAGAAAAGGGGGTTGGGTCTTTTTCTACAGACTGCAGTGGCTGTGACTGGGGATGATGGGATGGTTGGGGGGGGGGGGGGGATATCGGGGCTGCTGTCACTGTCTCTTGTGCTTTATCGCCAACAAGAGAAAGTCATAACAGAAGCACAACGCAAACAAGTTTTTTTCAGCTTTCAATCATGATGGTAGAACAATTCCAAGAATGTTTATAGTGATATAAAAAAGTATTGACAAAAAAATAGAAGGCATTTTAAAAATTATTATAAGACTTGAATTTATTAAGTATTGTGAAATTATTAAAAGGGTTAGGCTAAATTACAGAAACATGCCATCTATCTATCTATCTATCTATCTATCTATCTATCTATCTATCTATCTATCTATCTATCTATCTATCTATCTATCTATCTATCTATCTATCTATCTATCTATCTATCTATCTATCTAGGTGTTAAACACTTATTATAGAATGATTACATTTATTAAGTGACAGTGAAATTATTAAGATACAACTTAAAAATTATTGGTTACAACTTAAATTTTTAAGTTGCAAATTACAGACACATGATATGATCAACCTTATGGCCCATCAAAATTTAAAAATTTACTAACATTTAGTGTGATATAAAAAAGTAGTGACAAAAAAAGGCAAATAGAAGGCATTTTAAAATTATTATAAAATAAGTATTGTGAAATTATTAAATATAAAAAAAAAGCTTAAGCTAAATTATAGAAACATGCTATCTATCTATCTAGGTGTTAAAACTTATTATAAAATGATTACATTTATTAAGTGACAGTGAAATTAAGTTACAACTCAAAAAATTTAAGTTGTAGCTAATCATTTTT
Source organism: Chanodichthys erythropterus (assembly GCF_024489055.1). NCBI lineage: Eukaryota > Metazoa > Chordata > Actinopteri > Cypriniformes > Xenocyprididae > Chanodichthys > Chanodichthys erythropterus. The sequence continues at coordinate 19,196,944 of NC_090244.1, forward strand.
AAGTTGTAGATAATTTCACTGTCACTTAATAAATGTAATCATTCTATAATAACTATAATACATTACAGACACATGAACAACCTAGGACCCTTCAAAATTTAAAACCTGACTAATATTTTGATAAAAATTCTGTAAAAAGCAGTTCAATAACTTCAAAACAAATAAATAAATAACTGCAAATATATATATATATATATATATATATATATATATATAGACAGACAGACAGACAGACAGACAGACAGACAGACAGACAGACAGACAGACAGACAGACAGACAGACAGACAGACAGATAGATAGATAGATAGATAGATAGATAGATAGATAGATAGATAGATAGATAGATAGATAGATAGATAGATAGATAGATAGATAGATAGATAGATAGATAGATAGATAGATAGATAGATAATTTTTATAGACATTTTTTATAATGTGTGACCCATTCTTAGGGACTAGTTCCTTAAAATACAAGAGGCTCTAAACTATTTTTTATGTCTCGAATTAGTAGACTGTACTATCGTGTCATTTAGTGGACACCAGTTCTTCACAGGGCCTGGGACATGTTCCCAACCGACAAACACCCTGCCATCCATCCTAGTATGTATTTGTATATATATATATAATGTAACTAATGCTTTAGCAATGCAAAGTTTATGCCAATAAAGCTGTTGAACAAAACAGGAGGGGCAGAAAAAGGCAAGAGTCAAAAAAATGTCATGTTTTCTTTTGTCTTGGCGCTTTGACGGCAGTCTCTCGCTTCCTGTGTGCTAATATTAGACGGGCAGATGAGGCTGCAAGCAACTCCAGATGTTTTCAGAGAGAGAGAGAGAGCGTGTTACTGGCCGTTTCTCTGACCTCCCTCCAGGAGGCTGGTTTCATCTTTTCCTCTCTCGCTGCTCGGTGTCCTGCCTGCTGAGAGAGGCGCTCACACGGGCTGCCCTGGCAGCTGAGCTCCAGAAGATAGCAGGAGAGAGAAGAAGAGAGAGAGAGACTCATACTGATCCTTCCACCACACAGTGACTGTCTGATGAGTTTCACTATCTCACCATCCTTTTCATTTTCTCTCTCCAAAGCTCCGTCGGAGACCCCCTCCCCCTTGTGAGCTCTCTCTCTCCCTCTCTCTCTCTCTAATAATCTGCTCAGGCTTCTTAGCAGCTGGCTGCTCATGATTCTGGTCTTAGAGAGAGCTGGCTCCGGCCACAAACCAAACGAAGCTCCATTTTGAGCCTCATAAATGAGCCCCTGCTCTTCTCATCTCCACCCTGGACTAATGTGAATCTGAGATAGCAATATTTCAGTGCTTTAAAAAGAAAAGGGGGGTTGGAAATCATATTATTAAAGCATCTTCTATAATTTAACATTGAGCTTTTTTTTTTTTTTTTAACTGATGCCTTTGCACTGAAAAAGAAAAAAAAAAAAGAATTGTTGGTTTAACTTAAAAAAGTAGGTTCTGAGTTCATTGAAATTAAAAAATTGAGTTAATACAACTAAGGTGATTGTTTAATCAACAGAAAATAAAAAAATATTATGTTATCTGAACCACATTAATTAAGTTGATTTGACAAAAAAATGTAATAAATCATGAATATATATATATATATATATATATATATATATATATATATATATATATATATATATATATATATATATATATATTTTTTTTTTTTTTTTTTTTTTTTAAAGTTTGTCAATGCACTGTGAATAATATTTAAATTAATTAATATCTACTAAAATGTACACCATTGTAGTGGATTTATTTTTTATTTTTTTTTACATAGGATTTATTCCCCATGTAATTATAATTTAAATAATTTAATTCTAATTTAAATAATGGATTCATGAATTATCAAATTACACACACACACACACACACACATGTTGGGTTTTCATATTTTATGGGGACTTTCTATAGACATTATGATTTTATACTATAAAATTATATATTGTACACTGTAAAAAAATAATTGTTGGTTTAACTTAAAAAACTAAGTCACCTGGTTGCCTTAAAATTTTGAGTACACTGAAATTAAAAATTTCAGTTAATACAATGAAGGCGATTGGTTTAATCAACAGAAACTCAAAATATTATGTTATCTGAACCACATTAATTATCTAAGTTGATTTGACAAAAGAAAAAAAATCATAAAAAAAAAAAAATATATATATATATATATATATATATATATATATATTTTTTTTTTTTTACAGTGTATCCACTAACCTGAACCTTACATTTTTTTATTAATTTAATTTAATTGTATTTTTTTTTTTTTTTTTTTTTTTCATAATTTATAAGCTGTTTTCCTCATGAAGACCAAAAAATATCCCCACAAGAACAAAGATTTCTGTCTCCATAAAATAGTTATTGGTTTTCCAGGAGCATCTGTGTTTTACTGATAAGCTCTTGTAGCAATGGTATTTTAATAGAAACTATTGTTAGCAAAGTACAATTTGTTAGCGTTATAAACATTTCTGTATGTTTAATAGGCTAAGGGTAAAATCACTGTTTACCTGAACGGCTGTGGTTGCTATGCTAATTTAACACTAAATGAGCAGGAATAACTGTGCTGTGAATCCCCTGAAAAAAAAAAAAAAAAAAAAATTTGCAAATACACACTCCACACCTGATGCCATAAATCTCTGAAATTACCGTCTGATCACGACCTCTTGTGTGATCCATTAGAGGCAGCGAAAATAAATTAACTCATGTTATGTCAACACTAATCCGTCAACGGTCTCCGCTTAATAAGCAAAATATAATTTCCCCTCCATGATTATCAAATGAGGTGTATCATAGCTGAAAATTAGCCACGTCGAAGCAGCCGCAAAGTTAAATTAGCCGCCGTGGAGGTAGTTTAGCTCGTGTCACGCTGTGCTGTTAGCATTAGTGCTAGCAGTGGGCTGTTTTGCCTCCATTAAGCTACTGTGTTTTTGACCGTGTGGTACTCGTGCTCTTTGGATGAGTCAGTCCAACTGCAGCTTGTGGTAAGGTTAAACTGCTTTGCTCTGTTGAGATACTTGTGGTCGGTAGGTAAGCAACAGTACTGTGGTTAGAGCAGACTGCTGAGAGAAAGGGTTTCAGAACAGCGTGCCTCTGGGCAGTGCAGTTCAGGTGCACACGTGTGTACGTGGAGTGGAAAAAAGGCTACATGTGCTCTCGCATGCAAAAACTAACAGCACGTTTTCATCTTCCTAAACCTTTAGATCTCAGTGCGATAACCCAAGATTAGACTTCAAATATGTTATCAGTAATGGTGAAAAAAAAATGTCTGTGGCTCTGAGAGTTACAGATGAAAAGGAAAGTGGAACATTTATCGTGCGCACGATTGTTTGCAACTGTAGCTCATACAACTTCTCAACTTTGCATATACATTATCACATGATATGGCACTCATTACATAGCCAAAGAGTATCAAACAATAAAACTGATATACAAAAGCATCACTCTCTACAAAATGCTAGGCTTTTAGACCAGTGAGGCATGTCAAATCACACTCTAATTTCCTAGTATGTCCCCAACTAGTCACTGGAGACGTCGGCATCTACAAGGTGTCAAAAATCAAACTGTGAAGAACTGCAACAATCGGCGGAGGAATTAAGTGGTGTTAATGACAACAGCTGCCACCAGACAGGCCTCGTATTCTCTGCTCAATGCCCTGGAATGCATTTCTCTCTCTTTTAAACATGGCTTTCCCATACTCAGAACCAAGGGCTGTGGAGTTTGATGGCAGTCTCAGAAGATGCCACCTATTTTCAGGCAATGAATTGATTAAATTGGTTTGTTCAATCAGATCACTAACCCAATCTAGTGACCGTGAATTGCCAAGTAGGACACGTTCCTGGATCAGCATCCTTAATGGTCCTGGTACAACCTTCAAATCAACCGATCAGATTATAGGGATAGGGATAAAGGGTTAGGGGTCAAGGGCTTGAACAATGTTCTTCTAAATAAAGCAGTTTAGGGTTGATATTTGGGATAGGGTAAGAGGAATGTTGTTCTAGGACCAACAAGTTGTTGATCCAGGAACATGTTTTACTATACAAAATCATGGTGACCAATGAATCAAAACCTGAAACTGATGAATGTGCTTTTACAAAGTACAACATGTTATTGGATCAATGCCTTTGCTGATCCTGGAACAAGATTCCAATCAACCAATCAGATTTGAGGGACAAGTTTACGGTCTATGTCAAGTTTAGGTTTACAGCCAAGGTTAGGTGCGTCTACATCAGTGTTATTCACATATTTTTTTTTTTTTTCCCTCTGATTGTAAGGATAGGTTATTAGGTTAGGGATAGGACTAAATTTTGAGACAGAAATGTTGTTGCAGTATCAACACAATATGTTGATCCAGAAACATGTCTCACTTGTCAAAATCACGGTCGCCTTGAATTCGTCAAGTAAAATATGTTCCTGGACCAACGTCTTTTGTTGATCCTGGAACAACATTCCTGTCAAAAAAATGTAGTCCCACCCCTATACCTACCTACCCCTAAACTTAACCCTAACCATCACTTACACCTAAAATCAAAGGGAAACGATTGGTGAATATGAATGGTGTACAAGCCCCCAAACCTGGTTTTAAGTCTAAACTTGTTATCTACAGCTAACCTATCCCTCAAATCTGATTGGTTGTTTGAAATGTTGTTCCAGGATCACATACTAACTGGTGAAATCAATCACCCCCTTGAACCACAAGGCAAAGATTGGTTGACAAGAAGTTCCTGTTCCAGGAACAATAACAGATGTTGATCCAGGAACATCCCACTTTTGTAAATAACATGAAACATAATACGAGGTGAATGAGTTCAGGAAAGTGTACAACCTTTGTTTACACCACGTTTCATGTGCCATTTTGCCTCAAGCATAGGTACAATCCAATCTGGTTCTTCATAAAACATAAGTAAAAAACCCTAACCCAACAAGGTGATAACCAACTTAAATCAAATATTGGCCCAGCGTAGGTGTATCCCTATACCAAAGTACAGTGTGGGCCAAAGGTGGGCTCTGTCAATCTTTCCCTGTCTCTCTACATAAACACAGCAGCTCTAGTCAAGTGTCTGGCTCTCCACCTCCTGATTAATTCAAGCAAATGTATTTATTGTAAACAACCCCTGTGGGATGGAATTCAATTGAGAGGGGACGCAGAGCATCCACTGGTGCCCCCGAGGAGCCAGTCGGAGGACTGCAGCCGATAATGGGCTCATTAGCAGTCTGTCAGTAGCATCCCACGCACGGGCAGAACAGCAGCTGATCCTCTATCCTCTTTAACTCTTGCCTCTCCTCAACACTGAAACCACAGCTCCATGGAGGGAAGGAGTTTGCTTTAATGGAACACATAGCATGTAACTGAAGACAACTTGAGCTCTAAATGCCCCTCATACAAGTGTGAATGATTCATCAGAACATTATTTGAAAGAAAAAAGTTTGTTTTCAAAATGTAAAAAGCACTAGAGGTTACTAGAGGCATATAACTAGAGAAGATTGACTATTTATATAAAATGGAGAAATCATTACGCTAAATAAAATGTTCTTGAAGTTTAAACAGTAGAGCATTATTGCTGACAATGGCAAAAGGCCAGTTTTTAGTATGGTTTGAGCCAAAGAAAACAACATTTTTGATGTGATGTGTGTTGTCAGATTTTATTACTGATTTGAAATGTGTTATTTGAACATAGTTTGGACCAATGAATGTTGGTCTTTCTCAATTCAAGTAGATGGTGTTATAAAATGTAGGTATTTAGAAACTCTCCTGAGGGGTTTTATCATGCTAAAGGTAGCATGCTAACAGTAATTGTTAACAATGACTGTCAACAAACATAATTTGGACCAAGAAAGTTTGGTCTTTCTCAATTCAAGTAGATGGTGCAGTAAAATGTAGGAATTTAAACACTCTCCTGAGGGGTTTTATCATGCTAACAGTAGCATATTAACAGTACACTTAACAATGACTGTCAACAAACATAATTTGGACCAAGAAAGTTTGGTCTTTCTCAATTAAAGTAGATGGTGATGTAAAATGTAGGTATTTAGAAACTCTCCTGAGGGGTTTTATCATGCTAACAGTAGCATATTAACAGTACACTTAACAATGACTGTCAACAAACATAATTTGGACCAAGAAAGTTTGGTATTTCTCAATTCAAGTAGATGGTGTTATAAATGTAGGTATTTAGAAACTCTCCTGAGGGGTTTTATCATGCTAACAGTAGCATGCTAACAGTAACTGTTAACAATGACTGTCAACAAACATAATTTGGACCAAGAAAGTTTGGTATTTCTCAATTAAAGTAGATGGTGTTATAAATGTAGGTATTTAGAAACTCTCCTGAGGGGTTTTATCATGCTAACAGTAGCATGCTAACAGTAACTGTTAACAATGACTGTCAACAAACATAATTTGGACCAAGAAAGTTTGGTCTTTCTCAATTAAAGTAGATGGTGATGTAAAATGTAGGTATTTAAAAACTCTCATGGAGGGTTACTAACTGTTAACAGTGACTGCCAACAAACTAAAACACTTTAATTGATGGTTCTGCCTCTTCACTATAAAGCACTGCTGCTAAAAAAAGCTAAAGCTCAACAAGCTATGAAAAAAATCTTGTTACGATCTCAACCTCACCAAACAACTAGTTGGTTTTAGAACAACTGACTCTGATCCTAATTATTTCACACTGAATATTCTGTTTCATTCTGAAATATTAGGTAAGTTAAATGTGTTACAAATGCTGTTTCAAGTCATATCTTACTGCACCCAGACTAGCCTACACACCAATATTGTCACAAGCAGCTATAACTTATAATGTGTTATGTTTCTCAGCACCCAAAACCACATCCTTACATAATATACACAGTAGCCTGTGAGCTACAGTCACCTACTCTTGTTTCAAGGTTTATTAAAATGTCCTCTAAACCTAGAGGGAAAATGAAGAGGATGATGGTCTCACCGAGACATTTCGATCTACAGCTCACAGGAAGGAACTAATATCAGTCTATCAACAACATACATCCAACAACATGATCAACAGATAGAGGCCAAAGCTACTGCTTTATCTAGATTAAGCCAAGAGATTCTTTTACAGACCATCCTGACGGGAGTAACAACAGATATATCATTGAAGTGGCACTTTCGCGTAATGCCAAAAGTGACACAGCAACCAGCTCAGACCATTACTGAATTAACAAGTCACCCCTAAATACACACCAACAACCTCAATATGGATCAGTTTAATATATATGCCGAAGAGTGCGGGAGCACAATATCAAACCGTAAGCGCACAAGCCCATATAAAACAATCATAAACCAATTTAGAGCCATTCCAGGCAATTTCCTGTGGCTTCCATCTGAGAAGAGGACTTCAATAAATCACTCCGACAACAAGGGGAATATCTATTTCCAGGATAAATAGACAAGACTATTGGGCTTCTTTTCGTTCAAAGAGAGGGAGACATTACAGGGGGAGTTCAAACACACACACACACACACACACACACACACACACACACACACACACACACACACACACACACACACACATTGAAAGGATTAGTATGTTTTTTTTCTTTTGAGAAACATTGATTTTAAATTTTTAGCACTGATTTGATAATCCAGAAATTATATCTAATTGAGATGTTTGATCAGAGACATGTAAAACCACCACCACACAAAAAGGTATCATCATTAAAAGCTAATCTTTGAAATCAGCATTGGAGTGTTTGATTTATGAAGACCACTTTCTAACTCCAAATGTCATTTTTGAATCTCACAGAAGATGAAGAAAGGGGGTTATACGACCAAAATGAATCCCCTCATCAAGATCCAGACAAAATGTGCTCCCAGTAGCATCGAACAAAACCAAAAATGGGCCAGTTTCTTCGTTAGTGTGCGATATAATGACACTATGCTCCAAAGAATGACTCAGCCTCAGTTTGGGAAGCAATTATTGAAAATGGGCCAATGTGATTGGTTTCATTGCACATTTTGGATACCACTTTGGGGAGACGGCTTAAAATAAAATATTGCAAAATACCCACTTTTTACTGGAACATGTCTGAATTAATTTTCAGGTTTTATATTTAAAAACTGTAGGCTTTTGTTGAAACTCTTTATAGCTCTTTTATTTTCTGACTAAGAAACGTTTCTTTTTCCCAAAAACATTTCCAAAATCATCAAAATGTAATTGTGCTGTAAGCAAAGATTAATAATCAACAAAATAAAAGGAGCCAAGTCACCAGACGAAACGTCTAGAGCAAATACAAACAGACTTGCCAAGAACAAAGCGCGGAGACCAGAGACAGAAAGCTCTGTTTGACATGTTACTCAAACAAATCTCCAATCCTCCTCTACACTGAGCGTGTTTACTTCAAATTAAATTTGAACCCTTCCAGGTATTAATAATATGGAGACGTTTGGCAGTAAACAATTTGATAAGCATTAAACTCCCCTTGTGCTCGGTCTAATTGAAAACATCAGATGGCCCCAAGCGGCTGTTTGCTTGCTGTTGCCGTCGATGTTGTCGCTGCTCGGTTAGTTTTAATAGAGCAGAGATGTCAAACCAATTTCTTTGTCTTTGGGCATTTTCTCGTGTTGCCGACGTGGCTGAAAGAGACAAACAAATAAATGTGTTTATGAGATTAATTTGAGAGCGGTAGAGAGAGGCAGTCAAGGTGAGCTGTGAATCGCTAATAGCAAGGACAAAAAAATAAGGAAAAAAATGCTCAGAGGACCGAGGTGAAAATACTTCAAAAATGAGAATAAGTGCCTCAGGTGTGGGATCCTATTTAAGATCATATCAACCGATAGATTTAACCGACTGGAGGATTTGTGCTTCACTACGGTAAATGTGTATCGCCTTAGAGCTTAAGAAAAGAGAATAAAAAATGAGTTTTTCTGTCTTAAAAAAATATGCGAAGATCTCATCCAAGTCTTTGGAAAGAGAGTTTGAGAGAAGGAGACAAGGAGGAGGAGGGGACATAACACCATGTACCGGGGTCTGAACCGGGGCCAGGAAGAGATGTTCAGCATCCTAATGATCTCTTTCTTCCTCCCCGTGAAGCCGCACGAATCTCTCTCTCACTGAAAAAAAGGAAGTGGAGGTGATTGGGAGGGGAACCTCGCTTGTGTCTCTACAGGAAGTAGGGCAGGTGATTTTGAGTGTGATAATTACGGTCATAACTAGGCATGAGGGATAGGTAATGGCCCTTCTTATCCTTCATGTGGAGCGGCTACGGTCACGGCGACTGTCGTCGGCAAAAAGCATGATTGTGTTTTTCTTTGCGCGTTACTATGACTGCTGTACGAGCCACGACGACTGCTGAAAAGGGCAGCGGGGGAGCGTGGCCTTTGAGGGGGAAGTTAACGAATGAACTTCATTATTGAGGAGCATACCGGGGAGACCCCCTGGAGCGGGTGATGTATTACCCCGTGTCAAGGAAACACGCAACGCCCTCCCCCAAAACACACTACATCCTCAATGCCAAACGACCACATCAAATCTGAAAGAAGGCATAGGTGAACAGAAAGTTTACTTAAGATAAACAGAGTAACAGAAGACAAAGGCATTCATACTGAAAAAAAAAAAAAAAAAAACACCTGAAAAATAGGGATGTAAAAATAAGTTTACTTAAGATTTTGTAAAGAATAATACAATAAATTGGCAGCTGTACAGTATAAAAAAAAAAAAAAAAAAAAAGATATGAGTTTACATAAATGGAAATAAAAAATAAGAGTAACCCAATGTGGTAGCTGTACAAATTAAAATAAACAACTTGGGACTGAGTAAAGAAACTGTTTATTTTTAGAGACCACATGAAAAATAAAAGAATAACATAAGAAATGGCAGTTGTACATAAGGACCAAAAAAAAAAAGAAATACAAAAACAATTTTGAAAGAAGAGATGAGTAAACAAACAAAATTTTACTTAAATTATGGCTTGAAAAATAAGAGTAACCCCCCCAAACAAACACAAAACAACACAAAACAAAACTGTTTTGCTTTTGTTGAAACTCTTTATAGCTCTTTTATTTTCTGACTAAGAAACATTTCCTTTTCCAAAAACATTTACAAAATCATCAAAATATAATTGGGGTGTAAGCAAAATCAACAAAATAAAAGGAGCCAATTTACCAGACGAAACGTCTAGAGCAAATACAAACAGACTTACAGCAAAACAAAACAAAACAAAACAAAACAAAAAACAAAACAAAACAAAACAAAACAAAACAAAAAACAAAAAAACTGGCTGCAGTACAAATAAACAACTCTGACAGATAGGGTTTGTGTAAACTAAATGTTTACTAAAGATGCTGCATAAAAAATAAAAAGAGTAACTCAAGAAAATGCCAGCTGTACATAATGACAAATAAATAAATACAAAAATTTTTTTGAAAGGAGTTAAAAACGTAAGTAATGCAAAAAGAGCAACAGTATATAATAAAGACAAATGAAAAAAAGACAAAAAGTGAAAAAAGTTGAGTAAACAATGTCAAATTAAAAATTTAAAAGAGCAAGGCATTAAAAGTGCTGTAAATAATGAAAAAAAAAAAAATGTAGTGCAAAATATGCAAAGGTTGACTTCAAATGGCCATTGAAAAAAATAAGACTAATGCAAGTAAATGGAAGCTGAACATACTGGGAAAACTGGAAAAACAAGGTAAAAAAGATGAATTAATAAATATTAATATTACTTTAGATAAACACAGTTACATAGAAAAAACAAAACAAAGTAAAAATATTTAGGGAAAAACAAAATCAACTTCATTTGCATATACATGTTGTTTTTGTTGACGTCAGTTCTCTGATGTATGAAAGTACTTTCCAAGCAATAAGGTCAAATTGGCTTTTCAACCACAACTGTGGCACGCAATAACTCTTCTCAATAATTTTGAAGAGGTGCGTCACTCTACCACATCGCTCTACCACACAGGAGCAAACCGCGGAGACCCTCCACCTCTCAGAGCACATATTCAGCTCATTTATTAGGATTTACATTGTCCTGCAACTTTCCCTCCAACTAAAACACCATTATACTCCTCCAAGATACCGTAGCTGTGGGAGAGGCTTTCTCCTGAAGATTGAGGGAGTTCTTGAGGCTACAATACTCCTTGAATTTGGCCCTTTTGGTAGGCCCAAAACAACATTCTTTTTCTTTCTCCCCTTGCATTTTTGAGCTCCTGGTCAGAGGGCTCTCAGCTTTTCTCTTTTACTGTTGACTTATGAGTTAGCCAGGGATGTTTGGGAGCTATTTATCATGGGCCTGGCTCGTCCTGCACCCTCACACATTAGTAATGTTCTCCACCGAGGAGTAGGCCTGTCACAGCTCTCTTCCCCCAGAACCTTTGAACAAGGTAGGTCACGGCGAGGCCTCGTGCATGCCCCACTTTTAGTCTTTCATGGCACCTTTAAGTTCGCCCAGGCCCGGTGCGGACGGAGACGGCCTAGGGGCATCGTGGTTAAGGATTGATGCTTGTGTGACTTGAAACGCAAGAAGCGACAGATCTTTTCCATATTGTGATGTACAACCGAATGTTACAGATATTTAAAAAAGAAAAAATGTAGGGCGTGGTCTTGCTTTAATCTATCGATTGTTGTTTGGATGTTGAGATGTGGGCGAGGCTCTCAAAAGTGGATACTTGAAGGGGCGGAGTTTAAGCAAACGAAATGATTGTTTAGTTAATTTGTTTAGTTGAGGTTAATCATTACTAAATGATTAATGCTTCAGAAGTATTTTTTCTTTGATAGTTCGGTAACACTTTATTTTACAGTGTCGTAGTTAACCGTTATTACATGTACTTACTATAGTAATAACAGTAAATTATGCATAATTTCAAGTAACTAACCCTAAACCAAACCCTAACCCTAACTGTAACTCTATAGTAAGTACAAGTAGTTCATTAATACTACACAGTACTTATTTGAGAAATTACAATGTAACTACGGCACTATAAAATAAAGTGTAACCGATAGTTTATGTTAAATAATGTAGTTAACTAATGTTAACACATGGAACCTTAAAGGTACGATTTGTAAGATATTCGCAGTAAAATATCCAAAAACCACTAGGCTAGTGTTATATATTTTGTCCAGCTGATTACTAACAATATCTCTAATGTTTTCAGCTACTTGTAAATCATGAGAAAATTCCCCATTCTAAACAGTGACACGGGGCAGTGCAGTCGCCTGTCAATGACGTCAGTTACCCTTTGTTACCGCCTTTACTGACGTAGAAACCACATGACAACAGTGTCGTGGACAAATGCGGAAGTAGTGTCTAGCGTCCAGCAAACCACTAGCTTGATTCAAGCAGTTCCTTATTTACTTCTTGCACGTTTTATGGTGGATTGTGTTACTTATTTATGGAACATAATTACTGTTTACCATCTGCCGCTTGTTCTGTCGACAATGACAGCTCCCGTAAACGTAAGCGTACGGGCCAACCAAACGACCCAAGAAGAGTTCGGGACTAGAGGAGAGAAAGAGCGAGGATCAATATCGGTGTTGCATTTTCTAGATGGAGAGAGCTTCGCGACAAACTTCACCTAGAAAGAGATGTCGATCTCGCTTGTGTTTTACTCGACAGGTGAGTTGTTTTATCGTATGCCATTATAACGATCAACACGATTAGTATTATGGGGCATATACACCAAACGCGGGGCATCGCGTCTCTAGACCCGCGCAAGGACGCATCTGATCCATAGTCTGATCGTGTCTTTGCATTGACTTTGTATGTAATCTACTCACGCAAATCGCTGAACTCGCGTTTGCTACTGTATGTATGCCCAATTATTGTGTTTGAATGTACACGAGTGTATATATTTGTTGAACAAGTGTTAATCGTTTTCATATCATCTGACTAAACAGTAATCAATTAATTTGATAATTTACTGTCAAACTATATTTGCTGTATTGTATTGCAATATAGCATGACGCAATATGTAATGGTGGCAAATGTGAAAATTGTCTTTTTCAGACACTTCCGAAATCCAGTATTGGATAGATTTTGTTAGTTACTGTAGCAGCTACAGTGTAGTTATCGTAGTTTTACATCATAACCTCACAATAAAAATTGTGCTGTCAATACATATGATACATAATCGATACATATGGAAAAGCGGAAGCAGCGCCGGTGATTGTGGCATAATAAAAGTCCCGCTGCTCGTGAGGCGTATGTTGCGCAATCGCTCCAGCGGCCTCGTTCAGCTCCCACAACACTTGGTCCTGCTCTGCTTCATACTACAGTAATGTTAATAATCGCATCCATGAACATGATTTCTTCCTGAGTCCTATCCAGATTATTACATATTGCACCTATAAGGTAAAGTGTTACCCAAACATTTTATATAAAATGATACAATGCATATTTCAAAATAAAATCTATAACATTTAGCATTTAGAAAAAAAATTTCATTTTCATTTCAAGCAATGCATTTCAGTATGTGCATTACCTGGGAATCGAACCTACTATCTTGCCGTTAGTAGTGCAGTGCTCTACCAGTTGAGCTACAGGAACAGAAAAGGATGGGTCCAAAAGTATTGGAAAACATAAGGGGTGAAAAGATGTCTCCTATAATCAGTAAACAAAGCGGCAACCTCATTGGGGGAATTAAAAAAAATCCCCCCAACCTTAAGACTACTTCTTACATCTCTTCCTGTTTTCAGATTTGTCATTTTATTTTCTGTTTGGACGACAAATGCAGTTTGAAACCAAAACACGGGATTAAGGGATAAAGTTGCTGCACGTCGACCTTGATTCAGTAATCCAGTACATTATTGGGTAAATGTACATTTGTCCCAAGAACACAACTCCTAGAGGAGTGTAATCTCTCTCTGTTACGACAGCTTCTTAACGCAACACAAAATGTGATGAGGGCTTCTTTCTGCAAATCAATCTACCTTAAAATTCCTCCTGAGCTATTTGTAATCTGCGAGGCTAAGGAATATAATATTACAGGCACCGTTCACCCAAAAATGAAACATTGCCTTCTTATCTTTCTTCCGTGAAACACAAAAGGAGATGTTTAGCAGAATGTCCTGTCTGCTCTTTTCTATACAATAAAAGTAAATGGGCATGGATGCTGTTGAGCTCCAAAAATCACATTAAAAGCACCATAATAACAGTCTAAATTACTTGTATGCCATATTTCACGTTTTCTGAATTAATGCCGAATAGCTTTCTGTAAGAAACAGACTAAAACGTATGTCATTAACTTCTTTTATGTTCCCTGGAAGAAAGAAAAACATGCATGCTTCAAAAAACGTGATCGAATTTTCATTTTTGTTCTAAATATCCCTTTAATATTCCTTCAAAACAACAATTACCATTAATTTTCAGGAACTATAATGCATTTAAAAGGTTCTTGAGTTTTATGTTAAAATTTGTACACTTTTTCTGTGTTCGTCTGCAGTGTATACTGCAGGGTGCAACCGATTTGAATTATGCAAGCAAAAATTAAAGAGGCGAGTTCTTTAATGACCGTGTGGTGAAAAATGAAGTTGATCTTTGGAGCGAGTCCACCACATCATTAAGGAGTCTGCCACTTAATCAGAATGGATACAAAGCCGGCAAGGTGCTAAGTGCGCAGGTGGAGTCGCGCTGACAACCGCTGATACATTAAAACACTGAAAATGAGGGAAAATGGTACAGGTAGACGAGGAAACAAGACCTGAAAAGGACAAAAAAACAAACAAAAACAAAAACAACAAAAAGTTTTCCTTCCTCTATTTTAAAAGGATGGTTCACCCCTCAAAAAAGAAATTTCTGTCATCATTGCATACCTGTATGACTTTCTTTCTTCTATGGAAAACACAGATTGAATAATGTGCCAGTCATTGCTTTCCATGCAATTACAAATAATGATTACTGTATCTTTCAACCCTCAAAAAGGATGTATAAAAAACATAAAAGTGCTCCATATCACTTAAGCACTATATTTCAAGTCTTCTGAAGTCATATGATAGCTTTGTTAAAAGCTTTGTTATAATTTTTGGGTGAACTATCCCTTAAACACAACTTTCATGAGGACCAAAAGAGACACACAGCTCTAATCTCTCAGATACAGCTTCTGCAGTCCGTTCTTCTGCAGCTATGAAGTGGTTTTTCAATGGTTTTTAAAGTATCTCTAATTTGAAAGACTGATCTCTTTGAAAATCCCAGTCTTTTGCATGGTTTATTCAACAAAATTACAAGTGAATAATTTAGAAACAGAAGTTTTACAGGATAATTATAGTTCTCATTATTCCAGAGTGCATAATTGTCTCTGCACTTCTACAGTTATTGCCATTGTAACTCACATAATAAAGATGGTTTGTGAAGAGGCATAATTCTTAAGGTTCAGCATAATATCCTTATTTCCACAGTGACTAAACTGAAGATTATTTATATATACGTTTGGGATCATACGATTTTTTACCTTTTTGAAAGTCTCTTATGCTCACCAAGACTGAAGACAAGAGACATTTATTATTATCAATATTGAAAACAGTTGTGCTCCTTCACATTTTTGTGGAAACCCTGATACTTTTTTTTTCAGGATTCTTTGATGAATAGCAAGTTAAAAAGAACAGCATTTATTTGAAATACAAATCTTTTGTAACATTATAAATTCTTATAAATTAAATTTCTCTTTTTGATCAATTGAATGCGTCTTTGCTGATTTAATCAATCAATCGATCAATCTGTCAATCGATCAATCTGTCAATCGGTCAATCAATCAATCGATGAATTGATCAATCAATAAATAAATCAATAAACCAACCAAGCAACCAACCAAGCAACCAACCAAGCAACCAACCAACCAACCAATCAATCAATCAATCAATCAATCAAACAATCAAACAATCAAACAATCAAACAATCAAATCAAATCAAACAATGAATCGATCAATCAATCAATCAATAAACCGACCAACCAATCAAATCAATAAATCAATCAATCAATCAATCGATCAATAAATCAATAAACCAAGCAACCAAGCAAGCAATCAACCAACCAATCAATGAATCAATTAATGAATTAATCAAACAATAAATCAATCAATCAGTCATTCAATCGATCAATAAATCAATCAATCAACTGACCGACCGATCAATACATCAATAAATCACTAAATCAATAAACCAATCAACCAATCAATCATACTAACCCCAAACATTTTAAAACAAATATTTGCCAGAATAAGCTGCAATTTGGACCAGGTCTTAAGCCATTTAGTCCAAGCTCTGGCTGTGGGAGACTATGTGTGTCTGCTGTGTATGTGTGCGTGAACGCGTCTGCTTGCACGCACCAGACCGTAGAGGAAGCTAATGATGGCACAAGGACATTTCATCAGCACCATCTTAAACATCAGCAGTCAGCCTCCATCAGTGGCGTTCATATCTGCCGGAGCCAGATGACCTCCGTTTCTGTCCTGCCCCATGAATCAAAGCCCTCATTTCATGCTGACATGCTGCACTTGTCGGCCACTGGACGGCTGCGCGAGACAGAAAAGTGATGAGACATGGTGAAAGTGGGGAGTGACAGATAACCGCTTTAGCTTGTACAAGGCCGTACCACTTTACCGAATGGCAAGGAAGGTGCACTATAGCGCCGCCCAAATGCCCATGCAGGCACGTGCCTGTCCACTGTCACTGCAAAGTCGTAATCCACCTTAGCAGATGGAGCTCTGTATACAATTCACAACAGCAAACACGCGTCGTGTGCATGACGCATGTCACTCGCTGTTGTTTTTCAAGGCTGACATCTCTTCACAACAAGGTCTTTCAGGTCTTCACAAAGGGACAGCACGGCTGGAGAAAAGCTGACGAAGCTGAAGATGGCACAAAGCATGCCCACCATAGAGGGGAAGAGACAGATTATGTGACTACAAAGAAACTGAAGGGGGCCCGGTACCCATCCTTGAGTAACCCCTACTGTAACAACCCCACGCCAGACCACAGCCTGGTCAAAAAGGACACAAAAGCAACCATAATGCCAAACCTCTCTCATTTAGACAGCGTCAGCCAAAGGAGGTGATGGAAGAGCAAAAAAAAAAGAAGCCTTGCTTCAATTTATATAATTTATGCAAAAAAACGCATTCACTATGGCCCATTTGCAATTCTGCGAAATGGCCGATCATAATGCTTTTGCTGAAAAATGAGGAGCTGTCATTTTCTGTGGATGGAAGAAAAAGTATCGAGGGAGAGAGAAGAAAGGGATAAAAATCATGCTGTCCTGGTTTACGACAAATAGATGTCTCTATTGATTTCCTTTTTACTGAAGCGGCCCATCCTTCTCTGTTGTGAATATACTGACCTATTTCTGATAAAAAATGGCAGGCTATTATGGATTAAAGCAAAGTGTCCAAAAAGAAAATATTCTTTCCATGGCACAAACAAATGGAAAAAAGATGAAACATAATCTATTGTTAAAATTGGAGAGTGTCAATTTGAATGTGCTGCCTTTTTTTCTGCCGAGTGTCTCTTGTTGTTTGAGGATGGAAAACTTTGGGTTTCTGAGGCATGCTGAGAGCAAAATCGCTTCGTCAGAAAGCGCACTCCTGGGACGCTCCGTCCATTCAAAACAGTCTCTCCTGACGAGCTAGTGTTCACTTCATTTACCAAGCACTTAGCCAACTGGCGTGATAAAAAACATACACCGTAGCATGCTGTGACCATCACTTCTCTTGATAGAGGACATATAACAAATCTCTTCCATATGTCAGTCTTTACAAAACAAGATGTTGAAGGTCACGCCTTGGTGACTTGTTGCTCCTCGATCTCGTGTCGTTCTTAAATCCTTTCAATACTTTCCAGCCCTTCATCTGGAGCACATAACCAATCTTGACGAAATCATCATATAAATTTTTCCTCTGAGAGGCAGTATGCCAAATCAAGACAAGATGATTAAATGTATTTCAACAAATAGGCTCTCCAATACAACTCTTATTTACGTTTTAGCTGTGCAATAGAATATGTCAGACCACTGCTGGGATGCATTATTGGCTGTGTACAGCATGATTATGTTTAATAAATCCCTACAGCGTTAGATTATCCATAGACGGCTCTCATCCAAGTTCAAGCAAACAACCTCGCTACAATGACAACTTATAAATAATGATTCATGAAATGCCATAAAACAATGAAGACAAGGAAGTTGTGAAATCCATGTTTGATTAATCATTTGAATGGGTACTGTTTATCACGGTTTCAATATTTTTTTTTCAAGTCGGCTTTCCTGCTCAGTCAAGGCTTGTTTAAAGCTTAGCTTCAGGCTATTGGGCGTTTTTCATATTGGTGACTTTTCTAGTTAAATAAGGATGTTTTAAAGCAAATATTTGTTAAAGTATGATTTTAAAAATTCTAGCAAAAAAGTGTTTAAAGGGATAGTTCACCCAAAAATGAACACCCTCAAGTTGTTCCAAACAGTTGATGGGCCCCACTGACTTCCATAGTATTTTTTTTTTTTTTTTTCCATATTATGGAAGTCAATGGGGTTATTAAACATATAATGAGAACAATTTGTTGTAGATAAATTCTTATTATATTTAGTCGACTAAAACTAGAACGTGCCATAGAATGTGTTTTCAAAAGATGTAATATAAGTCTAAAGTGTCCCCTGAATGTGTCTGTGAAGTTTCAGCTCAAAATACCCCATAGATTTTTTTTCATTCATTTTTTTAACTGCCTATTTTGGGGCATCATTAAATATGCGCCGATTCAGGCTGCGGCCCCTTTAAATGCTCATGCTCCACGCCCCCGGAGCTCGCGCTTGCCTTTAACAGCATAAA
The DNA here is from genome assembly GCF_024489055.1 of Chanodichthys erythropterus. Taxonomy (NCBI): domain Eukaryota; kingdom Metazoa; phylum Chordata; class Actinopteri; order Cypriniformes; family Xenocyprididae; genus Chanodichthys; species Chanodichthys erythropterus. The sequence continues at coordinate 19,215,716 of NC_090244.1, forward strand.
CACAGCTAATATAACCCTCAAAGTGGATCTTTACAAAGTGTTCGCCATGCAACATGTCTAATCGCGTAAGTATGGTATTTATTTGGATGTTTACATTTGATTCCGAATGAGTCTGATAGTAGCCTATGTGTGGCTAAAGGGCTAAAGCTAGCATTACACACTGTTGGAGAGATTTATAAAGAATGAAGTTGTGTTTCTGAATTATACAGACTGCAAGTGTTTAAAAAATTAAAATAAAGACAGTCTTGTCTCCATAAATACAGTAAGAAATGATAGTAACTTTAACCACATTTAAAAGTACATTAGCAACATGCTAACGGAACATTTAGAAAGACAATTTACAAATATCACTAAAAATATCATGATATCATGGATCATGTCAGTTATTATCACTCCATCTGCCATTTTTGGCTATTGTTCTTGCTTGCTTACCTAGTCTGATGATTCAGCTGTGCACAGATCCAGACGTTAATACTGGCTGCCCTTGTCTAATGCCTTGAACATGGGCTGGCATATGCAAATATTGGGAGCGTACATATTAATGATCCCGACTGTTACGTAACAGTCAGTGTTATGTTGAGATTCGCCTGTTCTTCGGAGGTCTTTTATACTGAGATTTATATAAGAAGGAGGAAACAATGATGTTTGAGACTCACTGTATGTCATTTCCATATACTGAACTCTTGTTATTTAACTAAGCCAAGGTAAATTCAATTTTTAATTCTAGGGCACCTTTAGTCAGTCTATTCTATACATGAAATAGAATAAAGAGTACATACTAGGTTTTAATTTCTAAATATTTTAATTTTATTTGTAGATTTGCTAATACATATTTTTTTGTTTATAAAATGTAACTGCAAATGTTGGAATCAGCTATTCATTGTTAGTAATTTTTATACACGCAAGGGTCACAAGAGGAACCTGTATTGTAGAATGACCCATTAATACTTCAGAGAGGTCAGCCATAATGTCTTAATCGTTTGATTGAGATTAGCATGGCTGCCTCTTTGTGACTCTCTCAGTGCTGGACGAGGCGGTAAACAAATGAACTGGCAAGGGTGAGGCCATGCTTCTCAATAAACACTGACACAGCCTGTCCTCACTATGGAGACAGATAAGCCTTCTCTACAGCTCGCTCACTCAAATTCTCCCTCCTTTTTTTCCAGAATTCATTTCAATCAATCTGTCTTTCCAATGCTTTTTCTTTCTCTCTGCCTTTCTTACCATTTTTCTATCTCTTTCTCGCATTGAATCAATGTCTCTGCGTCCATGCGGTCACGACTAACCTGTACGGGACTCAGACGGGCTCCACCAACACTCCACTACAGCTGTCGCTCTCTCTGTGCTGCCCTAAACAAGCAAATACTTCATTTGCTCAATACCTGTCATCCATGACTAACAGCATCAAGGCAGAACAATGCGTTAGGAGAGAATAATTCTCGATAGAATAACAAACCATGGCGTAATACCGAGCCCATTTATCTTCTGCGCTTCATACCCGGAGCTTCTGACAACTTCGGAATATCACATAAATCTAGGCAGATTTCCATGCATGCAAGTAGATTGCGTGTTTATTATGCGGTATTTGCCGGGAAATAAGACATACATACAAAATAATCTGATTTTGAAGACTCCATGAATTCAGAAATGAAGTTGTGTGGCTTTTAGTCAGTGTGTGCTAACTTTGACACTATCTATGTGCTAATTTACTCCTAAACTGTTAGCGCATTTATTTAGAATCTACAAAAAATCATTAAAAACAGCGATGCCTCATCCTGCACTCAGGGCCGTGTCCAAATTTTTGTCCAATCAAATGTCCTCTAGAATGTTTTTTTCCCATTTCCACCTGCCTCCAACTAGCAATAACTAGCAAATTATGGTTCATAACTACGATTTAGAGGACCGATTTCCCCTGATCACAATGTCCTTTTTTCAATAGGAAATACGTTGATGCTATAAAAGGTGCTTTTGCACCGGGTAGTTCTACGAACTAGCCACAAGGGTGGTTCCCCGAGAACTAATAGTTCCCCCAGGGACGTTTTCTTGGTTGCATTCGCACCGCCAGTAGGAACTCTGAAGTGACGAGAGTAAGCTGCGCTTGTTGTTGTGACTTTTATTTTGACAGCGCGGTGGACCTTTATTTTGACGCCGCTGAGAACGCCAGAGCCTTAGCAGCACACAGCGCTCACATTCTCTGTCTTAATTAATTTACGATTTGTCTAAAAGCCTATCTAATATGTTATTTGATAGAACTGTTCAAAAGAAAGAACACAGTATATGAAAAAGTACTAGCGTTTGCCGTGTGGTTGATGTCCAATGTCACTAGCTGAGCAGAAATACTTAATCATGTTTTGCGTTGTCCCCTCAAAGTTGGGTTGGATTTTCTCCTTAACTCGAGAGGTCCATCTATCATTGTTTTCCATGTTCACAGAGTTAGTTTGTGGAGTAAAAATATAAGCTATAAACTGTTTTTTTAAAAATGGCGGGTGCCGGTGTTCCACGTGTGTTCGGTCTATCAACTTACATCACTGGTAGTTTCTATAGTGCTGGTTTAGACCCTACTCTGAAGTAGGAGCTGATGTAGTTCCCCCCAACTAAAATCGTTCCTACTTCCGCCAATAGTTCTAGGGACTACGAAAAGGTTCGAAAGCCCCTAAACCGTACTTATTAAGAGACTGTACGTACCTATTAACTAAACCATTTGCAGGTTAGTTTCATATGTAAGCACTGTGTCTCTGTGGTATTTTCAAAACATTGCTCTGTTTGTTTGAATATCCCGACCTGCATAGCATAGCAACATTGGCTCAGCCAATGGCGCGCGATTAGGGCAGGACTGTTTGTTTGTTCAACCAATAGCAGACAGGGGGAGTGTGTAGGAAACCTGTTTAAAAACTGATGGCACAGAAATGACTCACTTCAGCTTCAAACCTGAAGTAGCCAGACATGCAAACATGCTGTTTAGCTGCACAAGAGCTGCTATCTGTTACTGATTACTAGATCCATGGCCCTAATCATTTTGCTGATCTGTTTTTTTTTTCTTTCTTTTTTTCTTTCTTTTTTTTAGGTGCAGCGACTTGGCAAGACTGATGTTTTCTCTGGCCATGGATCAGCCCTGCGATATGAGAGCTAAGAGACACACACACATACCTAAATGCAAACATACATATGCAAATAAAAGATTAAATCCTAGTCTACTGCCTGTAATCACCTAGTACATCTTATCAACATGTCTTGTAATTCTCCTAGACAGGTAACAACAACACCAACGCATCTCACTAAAGCAAAGACTGGACTCTACTGCAGTCTAAATATGAATCCAGGACAGAGTCACATTCTACCAATGCTTTGAATTCAACTCAGGCATAATTACATGAATGTGGGAATAATTAGCAATATCAAGTCAGTGGCAGGTAACAGTTTTCAGAAGTTTAGTACATGAACATGTACCACACCACAAAATATGCGCTTGTTGAGAAGAGGTGATCCATTTCTTTTCTATGCTGTTAGAATTACAATTTTCACTTGGAACACTATAAAATAAACAAGTGAAGAAATTCTGTCGACTGACACTGAAAAAGAACCAGAATATCAAAATTTGGGGATGGACACTTTTTACATGGACAGTAATAAACCACCTAGTAACAGCCTAGAAACTACACATAAAACCCCAAGAAACTGCATAGTCACATTTGAAAGACACCATCTTAGCAACTTTGCACAGGAAAACACTTATATTTTCTTCTACTTAATCAAGTTAATTCCAGTCTGAAAAGCTTGAACAAAAGAATTCACCTAGAAAACAAGTACTTTTGCACTAAAAGTCCTACAGAACTTTTATAGGACAATATTTTTGTTCTGTCATTTATTTAAATTCCTCGGAACACCCTGTTCTTAACGGGAGACATCTAAGTACTTTATTTCTGTCTGGTGTTGTGCTTTTCCTCTCAAAGAGCTATTAAACAGCACTGTTTATCTAAAGAAAAGAGTCTGTTGCCAGAACGAACCACATGGTCTTGCAGTAGCACTATATAAAAAGGTCGGCCGTAAAACTGTCAAGTTCAAACGCAAAGAAAACCATACATGAAACCGTGCTGTAAAACAGAGCATGTGGGGAAAGTTTCAGACACCGATGCCACATTCTCAAATGACTTGAGAGTGTCTATTCTAATCATACAGATGACAACTAAAAGATCAGCATTTTCAGAAATTTAACTTATTCTGCATCTTATTCTGTTTCAAAAGTATAATTTTGAATACATTATTTTGCCCTTTTATTAAAAGGAAATGAAATGGGGGATGGACTTGAACTTGCTTGCTAACTGCTAGGCCGCAGTTTATGACAAAATTAGAAACTTTTGTATTTTGTAAATTTGTATGCTGTATTAACTTAATTATGGTAAACAAATATATTGCCCAGGCCGATAAATCAATGATTTTTGTCATTGATTCAGTCGAAAAATGTGCTAGACTGGGTGATTGTATGAAGAATTTTCTTAAAGGGGACATACCATGAATTTATTCTCAAAGATGGATTGATACCACACTGTAAAAAATTGACCGTGATTTTAACAGTAAAAGACTGTAAAAATGCTGCGGTGAAAGACTGTCAAATGGTTTTCAGAACGTTTCCGTACTATATACGGTGAATAACTGTAATAGATCTAACGGTACATTTAATGTAATTTTACAGTAAAATACCGTTAAATTCACAGTTTTTGGAAGTGAAAAATACTGACACTTCACATTTGAAATATTTTCGTTGAAATAACTCTGTTTCTTCTTAGTTTTTCTCATTTTTTTCTAATCAGTTATGTACATTAGGGTTTTATGTTACATCTAATGTTGTTAAATTAATGTTTATTGCATTTTTAAAATTTCATGCATGTTACCATGATGGTGTTTAGTGTGTGTGTGAATGACACTGTGTGCACCTTCTATATATTAGTATTGTCCTCCTCAGCTTGTGGAAAAGCTGCTTGTGATGAACTTTGATTCATCATGTGACTCTCACCACCTTTATAATACTCTGTCAGTGTATTATAAAGGTACAAAACAGATATTAGTACTTCATTAGGTTGGTAAATTAACATTATATCAGTTAATGAAATACGTTATTTTACCGTAAATTTAACAGATTTTTTTGTTTTTTTGTTGCTACTGTATTTTTTAGGGTAAAGTTCTGGCAACCACAGCTGCCGTTTTTTTACCGTAAATACTGGGATTTTATTTTACAGTGCAACTGTTCAAGTTCCAATTTTCTTTCTGAATGTGTCTTGTTAGAATGTTGCTAATGTACTGTTAAATGTGGCTAAAGTTACCATTATTTCTTAGTGTAGTCACGGAGACCAGGGCCATCTTTATTTTAATTTTTAACCCGAAAACGCTTCCAGTCTGTATAATTCATAAACGCATCTTCATTCTTCATGTCTCTTCAACAGTGTGTAGCTTTAGCCACGTTAGCCACGCAGCTCGCTATCAAACTCATTCAGAATCGAATGTTGGCAAACATCCACAAAATACGTGCCATACCTACGTGATCTGATATGCTGCATCACGAACAGTTTGTAATGATCAATTTTGAGTTATATTTGGCTGTGTGGGCAAATGTATTGGAATCGTGAGCTTTGGGGCGGGGAGCACAAGCTCATTTGCATTTAAAGGTACACACACCAAATCAGCATATATTTTTTCTCCCACCCAGGCAGTTAGAACATGGTATAATAAAAAATCCATGACACATTCTGGGGACACCTGAGACTTATACTGTATTACATCTTGTAAAAAGGAGCATAATAGATCACCTTTAAAGTTTATTTGCAGAGGAGGTAATATATTTCTTTTAATGGGCAATGTGACATTTTTTTTTTGCCATTAGCCAATTAATAGTTTTTGAAAGTTTGTTTGTAGTTTTGAAAGTTTTTTAATTTTGAGTAAAATTATGTAAACATTCTCATTCGTCATGATTAAGCTGTATTATTTATATCTGTGCATTACATTGGCCATGATAAAAAAATAAAAAAATAAGTGAAATTCAACCTGAATGTTTGTTTCTGACATTGGATGTTCATTTATACATATGCTTTGTCTCTGTGGCACTTCAGAATAACATTGAGTTGGTCAGAGAGGCTGCTGGTGGGTCGTAAAGAGGAGAACTGAAGTATCTGTTCTCTTTGAGAAAGTGCTCAGGCTTATTAAGGGCTGAACGTGCAGCCAGGGGAGGCCGAGAGGGAGCGGGAAAGTGCCTGCTAGCCAACAGCTGCCCTGTAATTTATATTGATGAGGGGACCGGTGGGTTGCTTCCACGGTTTTGATCATTCAGGCAAGAGTGGAGAGATGAGTCTGATGAATCTGTGTGATGTGTGTGTGGGTAGATGAGAGTTTGCAAAGAGTGTGTGTGGTTAAGACTGCAGGGTTACTGCTGTCACGGGTTGTTGTTTTCTGCAAGTCAAAACAGGTAAGAATACTATTTTTATAGAACCAGAAATGCCAAGTGTTGTTATGGACTACAAAATACAAAAAAATGCACATTATAAAAACCTTAGATAAATACAAACTTTAGAAATTTACAAACTGTAGAAATGAACAGTGAATTTACAGGTAAAATCATTTAAATGAAGGTAGTTTAATGCTTTTACATTACACCGTAAAAAAATGGAATACACTACACAACTTAAAGGGGCCATCAAACTTTTTTTTTTTTTTACAAGATGTAACCTTAGATGTAAGTCTAAGGTGTCCCCTGAATGTATCTGTGAAGTTGCAGCTCAAAATACCCCATAGATTTTTTTTTTTTTTTTTTTTTTAACTGTCTATTTTGAGGTATAATTAGAAATGCGCCGATTCAGGCTGCGGCCCCTTTAATTGATTAAAACTCTCCGCCCCCTCCTGAGCTCTCGACTCTATCATTGCATAAACAAAGTTCACACAGCTAATATAACCCTCAAAATGGATCTTTACAAAGTGTTCATCATGCAGCATGTCTAATCGCGTAAGTATGGTATTTATTTGGATGTTTACATTTGATTCTGAGTTTGATAGTGCTCCGTGGCTAACGGCTAATGCAACACTGTTGGAGAGATTTATAAAGAATGAAGTTGTGTTTATGAATTATACAGACTGCAAGTGTTTAAAAATTTAAATAGCGACGGCTCTCTTGTCTCCGTGAATACAGTAAGAAACGATGGTAACTTTAACCACATTTAACAGTACATTAGCAACATGCTAACAAAACATTTAGAAAGACAATTTACAAATATCACTAAAAATATTATGTTATCATGGATCATGTCAGTTATTATCGCTCCATCTGCCATTTTTTCGCTGTTGTCCTTGCTTGCTTACCTAGTCTGATGATTCAGCTGTGCACAGATCCAGACGTTAATACTGGCTGCCCTTGTGTAACGCCTTGAACATGAGCTGGCATATGCAAATATTGGGGGCGTACATATTAATGATCTCGACTGTTACGTAACAGTCGGTGTTATGTTGAGATTCGCCTGTTCTTCGGAGGTCTTTTAAACAAATGAGATTTATATAAGAAGGAGGAAACAATGGTGTTTGAGACTCACTGTATGTCATTTCCATGTACTGAACTCTTGTTATTCAACTATGCCGAGGTAAATTCAATTTTCAATTCGATGTCACCTTTAAAATCCTAGGCATTGTAAACTCGCCGACTGAGAAGAACTGGGCATCATACTTACTAAATCACATAAGACTTTCAAGATGTTCCGAACACAAAAATCTCAAGCAGAAAAATGTGCCTTGTTGCTAGGAAACACATGACAAATGAAAACATGTTTTCTAAAATAGGCCCCAAACATGTTTGATATCATCAGTCTGAAGCTAAGAAACTGAAGTCTGTGGCCACCCTATACTACTTGATTTTCTGTGAAATCTGGTTGTATGTAGTTTCTTTACAAAATGACACTGCCAACTACTGGCCTGGCATGAATAATATGAATAATTTATTCATTTTCGCGGATCCATGCGAACAGGGATCGTTTTGACAACATTGTCGTCTGTACACGAAAAACGCAAAGGAAAAACTTTTCAGTTTTTAGTATACCGTTGTCATGTAAACGTACCCTAAAAACAATAGCATATTTTCTGGGCTGGTATTATTTGATATTAGGCTAGTTTGAGTTAGTTTCGATTGATTGTTGGACTGTCTTTTTCTCACAGTCCTGGCAACCCTGGATTGGGAGAAATGTGTGTAAATGTAATGTTTAGTAGTTATAGCCTTGGGTGTGTGTGTTTGCATGAGCATGTATATGAGCACGTTCCAGTTCAGTTGCTTCCATGAATGCATTATGGCTGCATATGCGGTCTAGTCGATTGTAAAACACAAATTTGCACAACCCCCAACCAACACACACATCCTGTACATTCTCTAGCTAATCTCAGCTGATCCCTTCATTAAAGTCAGCATGAACACCATTTTAGTTTCTTTAATGTGCCGTATTTGCAAAATAGGCTAATTTGGCTAGTTACAAATGCTAATTTCTTTCATATCTGGCAAGACCCTTTCTCTACTCATTATGTATCATTTAAACCCTTTCATTGTCAAACAGCACCCTTTGACCCTTGCCACCAGCCTTAACTTGTCATCTTCACACTTCATTCTCTTTGTATTTCTCTCCAACTGCCTCTCTCGCTGTCTCTGACACGCATCATTAGCATTTCTTTCATTGAGATTAAATAGTGAAGTCCGGTCCGTGGCTTTGAACCCTCTCACTTGAAACGTTCTTTGATTTCACTTCCTTCTGTTAAGGAGAAGTGATCAGCAATGTAATTAAGATAGCAGTAGGGCCCTGGAAGAAAGGATGAAAGATCCCACCTTTATGCTGGATGAATGGAGAAGACAGCTACAACTGGATATTTCTAAAGCCTTTCAACAAGTCAAGTGAATGTAGACAGATGAAAGAATGGCAGTATTTTTTATGTAAAATGACAAGATGAGCTTTCATTAGATAGATTTACAGCTGACTAAAATGCAAAACAAATACAACCTCTCAGGAATTGGTCAGTGCTAACTAGCTAGCAAAAGGTAGGTCAAATGTTTTCAAAATAGTGTTGATTTTCCAGTAACAAGGTACTTAGCAGCTTGTAGCAGAAAAGTAGCAGTTAGTGTGACAAACTTGACTTGACTAGTTGAACTTTTTTTTTTTTTTTTTTTTAATTATAAGTAGCTTGTAGCTTGACAAACTATATAATTAAAGTAGCTTCCCCAGCACTGAAGTTGGAGAAATGTATCCAAAAATCAGCTTTTAACACCTCTCTTTAGAAGCTCAGGTGTGAAATTGAACCGACCAGCAACCTCAACAAAACTCTGAACCAAGATCAAGTCACTGATATACATAATCTGTAGGATGCGCCGGGTCCCGAAAGGTCACGTATGCAACCCGTCAGAGATTCAACAGTCTTCCCTCCAGACCTGATCCCTATCTCTCTCAGACACTTATCAAAAGGAACATATTTAACCCCACTCACGAAGGTCACGCACAAAACCGCATCCTTGTTTTCAAAGAGCAAGCAGAGTAGATAATATAGCACCAGTTCTTAAAAAAAAAAACAAAAAAAAAAAGAAATGTGATTCCTATCAAGGATTCAGATTTCTTAAATGAACAATAGCAGACAAGCTTTCTTTTTTATACAGTGAAAACATAACTGTGACATAGCCTATTGTTGACCACACATACACACACACACAAAGATACGTGGAGAAAAAAGAAAAGAAAACATTAAAAACCTAAATTATATACAAAGAAAAAAAAAATACTCACAAGTGTGTGTCTTCTTTGTTACTGAAATACCTGCAAGAGAGAGAGATACAAAAAAAACAACATTACATTTATTTTTTCATTATTTCACAAACAGTGTGTAAAAATACAGTTGTGTACAGCTGAAAGCAATGTAAAATACAGAAAAAGCTGACAGCAAATTGGAACGGAGATGCTGTAAGCCGTGACATTGACCGAGAGCCAAAAGCTAGCTTTGACTGTGTTAATGCTTCCTAGCACTGCCACAGGCTGTGTCTAAGCAAGGTCAGGCAGGTCAGTATGTTGCCGTCACACGGACCAGGCAGTTGCCTTGCTGTCACAGTTGACCTCCACGCGATGAAAATTAACAGGAAATCACATACAGAATGCTAAACAGATCTGTGAATATGTTCATGTCTGTTGGAGTAGCCCAGAAGCCCCGGGTGCATCTTTATGTCTGACCTTATAAAGCATGACTAATGCCACAGAGGCATGGATGGATGTGTGTGTGTGTTTCTGAAACAGAGGGTCCCATGTGGACCGAGCATGCTCATGCTCTATGGGCCAGAGCAGACTAATAGATCCCACTTGTCATGCGGAAGCAATGGCTAATTTTTCTACAGCTTGCATTGGAAACTCAAGGGACGTCGAGCTGACATGATTCAGTAATTCCACAGAAAATAAAAAGAGGTCTGGCCGGCGATAACGATGCTTCAGATGTTTTTTTTTGAGGGAAGGGGGAATACACGTCAAAGACAGTAAAGCAAATGAGAAGGCACACGTGCACACAGATGCACCTGAGGACACGCCAGCAAAAACACAGAAAGGACCCAGAAGCGAAACTTGAGGCACTCCGATCAAGCTTCAGGATCAACAATGCTATCACTGGAAGCGCATTGTCCAACAACAACATAACACAAAGAAACAAACAAGCAATAATCCTCTTGTAACTTACACCTACAATCAAATCACAAAGCACTCAGCATCGGGGTAAATGGCAATGACCAAAATATGACGTCAAACTGTGGCTAATAGTAACATTGGCTAAACACAAAGGTCATTCTAGGAGCCAGTGTAAATGAAAATATTACTTCTATCATCATTTACTCACTCTCATGTTATTCCAAACTCATTAATCGCAGTCGCACGGAAAAGAGTGACCAGTACTTGTTCAAAATTTCATCTTTTGTGATCCACTGAAGAAAGTCATAAGGTTTGGAATGATATAAGTGTGAGCAAATGATGAATTTCAATTCCCTTTAAAGGAACATTTCTGTTCTAATGGTGTGAAATTATAACAAGGAGGGTCCAAGGTAATAAGCCATTTATCCCATCTATGTGATTTGGGCCAAATTTTTTCCAGGCGAGCTCTCGAGATTTACAAATGAAATAACTGTCCAGTAACTGTCATGGTTAAAACTCTGGCTGGAAATAGGAAGAGTCATTGAAATTGTCCTATTTATTCACTACAGAAACGTATTTTGGTTTAGTTTAGGTAGGATTCATAACATTCAATCTTGTAAGAGTGGATGACAGGTTTCAGTAGTTGATTACAAGGTGACAATAGCTAAAACTAAACTATATATTTCCAAGTTCAAAGCAACATGTCGGTAAAATTCAACATGAAACAGCATTCAAAAATGAATAGTCTTTTTCATATCCTAAAGGAAACACTTTCCCAATATATCTTCTTTTGAGAGAGAAAGTCATGCAGGTTTGGGAGGTTTTAGAAAAGCTGCATTACCTACAACAGGAGCCTATAACAATGCCTAAATAACCATTTAATGCCTTAAAGGGGACCTATAATGCCTCTTTTACAAGATGTAATATAAGTCTCTGTTGTCCCCAGAATTTAGCTCAAAATACCCCACAGATCATTTATTACAGCTTGTCAAATTTGCTCCTATTTGGGTGTGAGCAAAAACAGCGCGTCCATTCTGCACCTGCGTAAGATGAAATGCCTTTCCGTACCAGCAGGTGGCAGCAGCAGAACAGCCAATCAGAATGATCAGATGGCCCGACAGACCGACGAGCTTCAATGCCGATTAAACATGTCGAATCGGCCGAAAAAAAGCCGACGAGGACCAACTTCAACCGACGGTGTGGAACACACAGAGAAAATTTAGTTGGCCGACGAACAAAAACTGCCCGATGGCCGACCGTCGGCTCAGTGTGTTCACCGAGTTCAATGTCACTAACCCAGGAAGAAGCTCGCTGCAGTCCCTAACAGCCGTTTGTTGTAGTACATAAACAGAGAATTCTTTAAAAGAAAATATCTCACTTTGCATTGAACTTTGAGCATCGTATCTTTGCAGATGTTGTTTATACTCAAACAGCAACATTACACACTAAATAAGTGAAATCATAATCAACCACCCCATTAAAAACAGGTGACATTATGCCTTTCAGAGATAGCTTTGTGAACGTGCTTGTAAGAGAAGTACCTGAGGAGTAACCACAAAAATCACACAACACTGAGGAAAAAACAACAACATATTCTATCACCATGTGAAAAAAATGGCCACTTGCACATGCAGCATGAAACAAAACAGGTTGCACTCTGTGGTTATCAGATACCTCATGAACTTTGCTAAGAAGACTGTGAGGACACCGTCAGTCTTTGATCCAACTTCTGTCACTATCACTCATTCTTGGCCTGTCCTCCCTCTCTGTCTCTCCCTCTCTCTCCATGCGATCCCCATCCTTATTCTGTAGCACTATCAGCTATCTGTCTCTGATCCTTCCCAAACCACAACAGCTATTCTGTCAATGTCACTTACAGATATGAAAACCAATCTTAACACAAAAAAATGTACTTGCTCGGAAATCATTACTGTCAAAAAGAGGACGCTAGGCTCGGTCAGAAAAATGGCCTGTTGCTAGGAGAGAGAAGGGAGGGGTGGGGAGAGAGCCCACTTCCTCCTCTAGGTGTCATTGGGAGGGCTATGATTGGAGGGTGCAAGGGGAAGGGGCCAGGGAACCAATGGGTGAACAGAGTTTGGAGCTGGAGGGGGTCTGGGTCTAGGCCCTGACACCAGTGAAGCCTGCCAGGTTATGTCTACTCCACTGGAAGATGGGGTGATGGGTCAGTTTGGAGGTGAATCCATCCTTGACAGATGGAAAAAGCTTGTCCGGCCTTCTTCAAAGGACGACATCATGATTGCGGTCACAAAGTGCTGTGAAATTCAGCAACTGATCATTCTACTGGAGGACAGTAAACAATAGATGCAACAGATTGATAGAATGGTAGAAAAAGAGAATGTTAGAATGACAGAAAGAGATAGATAGATAGATAGATAGATAGATAGATAGATAGATAGATAGATAGATAGATAGATAGATAGATAGATAGATAGATAGATAGATAGATAGATAGATAGATAGATAGATAGATAGATAGATAGATAGATAGATAGATAGATAGATAGATAGATAGGCTCTGACATAAAACTATGCTTGTTATCATTTGTGGACATGAAAGTCAACTCAAGGTTAAAGATTTATTCATGATAATTTCCACTTTTTGCATCAGCCAACCAAAAGGTCATCTTTCCAGATGTCTACAGGTAAGTCATACAAAACTGATATAATCTAGACATTATTTTGTGTGCAAACAGTTTTTAAATTATCAAACCATTCAAAAAGACTGTTTGTAACCCGTGTCATTTTTAGCTATAAAAACAGAATTTCACAATCATAATATATTACTGTTCATAAAAACTGTCAGGGACAAACAGTGCTGATGTATAATGTTCTGGGTATTTCCTGGAAAATATTCTAAGCATGTCCACAGCTATCATTCATTGCTTTCTTCCTCTTGTAGATTCCATATGCCGAGCACACTGATGACTGTTTGAAGTTAACCTTTAGCACATCTGCCACAGAAGGCCAAGTCATCCACATTCCTGCCAGGTAAAATCGTCTGTATTGCAGATGGGAAAAACATGGCAACAGTGTCACACTGATCTGGGTAGCTTCTGCTGGTGAAACCGTGTCATGTTCATGTTTAAGAAATAGAAAAAAATGATCTCAGACCTGTACAACAAGGCAGGGTCTTTTTTCCTTATCCAAATCCCAGTGTAAAAAGATAAGAAACATGGTGAAACCAGTGTCATATCAGAACATAAAGGATCTATGCAGGGTCCAAATTTAATTTTTGGACCCTAGACGTGAGCAAGAAGCTTCTGTCGCCACCCAACCAGCGGGACTAAAGAGCGCTATGTGTCTGGGTCTGTCAGGCAGGCTGTGCATCATAATTCCAGCTTCCTTAGCGCCTGACAGCAAATGATTATCATGGATGGTTATTGTCAGCGAGGCCTCTCCGGCAGGGTGCTTGACGCGCTGCGCTAGGGTTCGGCACTCCGTGACATTCAAAGTTAGAGTCTCCTTGACGTAATGGAGCTGTCCCCTCACCGAGCTAATGGGAACGATCCATTTAACCTGTGGCAGAAACACACAGGCGAGGAAGTTCCTAATGCGAGGCCAGTCCCGTGGGGGGGCCCGCTCAACATTCTCTCTTCCCCCCCGGCTGCTGCCGGTCAGACTGCTTGATTCATTGACTGCTGCTTCACACTTATCCTCATTCACTGTTCAGTCTACGGAGACCGACGAGGGAGGAGGACAGTGGCTCTCTCAGCCATACAAGGACAAGGCTGGTATAGACATCCCTGGAAAAGTAACAGCTGAGTAGGGGATGACAGAGATAAAGATGGGTGGCTTGCTTGAGGGTTGGTGGACCCCAACGCAATTGTGATATATTGGAAGAATGGACTTTGGTTTATGCTACAATTACACAAAATGGCCCTGAACTGAATGCAATTTGTATTATAAGAACAAAAAAGACCTTCCTTTTTTTTTTTGGTAGGCCTTTCAAGACAAGAAAAGTTCTTGGACATAATTCTGCAATAAAATCGAAGAGTGGGCCCTCTTTTGTTGCTAGACTTTAAGAAAATAAGGGTCATCAGAGCCGATAGCCTAGTGGGCAGCACTGCAATATGTAATGCGATTGTGCTTCGAGCAACCCAAGTTCGAGTCCCTGCTTGGGTACCTTTCCCGATCCTGCACCCCCTCTCTCCCAGTCCTCTACACCAGTGGTTCCCAACCGGGGTCGGGAGCCACTGCTCTACACTTTTCCTATCCGAATAAAAACGAAAATAAATCTAAAAAAAAAAAAAATGACATTGGTCGGAATCATGTCTGCACAACAGTTCAAGATTTACAGTCCGTGTACACGTGCTAAACCAGTGGTTCTCAACCCACTGCTGTGCATATTTTGTATGTCACTCTAATCAGACTCACTCAGTTCAGTTCATGGAGCTCTTTCCTAAAGAGTTGATGACCTGAATCAGGCATGTTAAATAAAGAAGACGTACTAAATGTGCAGAGTGGAGGGTCCCCAGAAATACTTAACTAAACAATAGGCCCCAAACTCAAATTATTGAACATGGCTACGTTTCCCAAATGCCTTGTAAGCACAAGTTGATTGTAAAGACCTACTGGTTTCTATGATCTGCTTAGGCTTACAGAGCTTTTGGTAAATTCAGCACATAACAGTAAATGCTAATGGACAGTTCTATAAATTGAGGAGTGGACCTTCAGGTTTGGTGGTTACAAAAATGGGGTCTGGATGGACTAGAGTCAATTAACATCTCACAAATTTTAAAAGGAAGTTGTGACAACCACAAATGTTTGTATATATGGAGATTTTCATCCACTTCTGTTTGAGGTAGAGCATCATCAAGAGACAAGAGTATGCCCATCCTCCCTCTGACAATAACCTTTTATGAATCATTCATCCTGTCATCTAAATTATAGAAAACATTTTGGTTTCCCAGACACAGACGTCTTAAGCTGGTCAGAAAATAACATGCGGTGCACATTCTTTAGCAGATTATGCATGCTCCTGAGTATTGCCTAGCTCAAAAATGTACAGTAAATTCCTGTCTAAACATACTATGCAGAGTATGGAAAGCATTATCTTTCTTAGATAATCAAATAGATAGCATATTGAGATGTATTATGTTTTGTTATTATTTTATTTTTAAAATCTTTAGCATTGGAGTTCTATGGAGTGAATCTGACTCTGGGGTTAACAGTAATTAGAAACTGAGGATCTTTGGATAACCAATTTTGCAAAACCAGCACTGATCTCATCTCCACCCATATCCCATTTTATGAAAACCAAGAATGCTTTTGCAAGAACTGTGCTATCAAGCAGTTTATTATATCCTTCATGTACGCATACTATTGAATAGTATATAAAGTGTATTTTCTCATGACAGATCACCTTGTAAATCATTAGTAGAGTTATTTAATCAGAAAAGAGGACGGATGTCATCCAAGTTTTGTTTCGTCAAAGTCATTCTCTTACCCGTTTTGCACTGACACACTTAGCCTTATTATACTTCATAAACTTTCAAATGCAAAATGCAATGATTAAAAAAGCTTGACGATTTTCATCATCTCTCCTCCTAATATTCTAAAACACTTAAGGAACTCCGTAGAGAGGCCTTGCACTCTCCAGGGAGGTTCAAGAGAAAAATGACTTCATCTCCAGGCGCTGTTATTTCTGGTCATTTCTAATTGGTTTTAACTAAAATCAAGCCGTCGTGGCTGGCTCCACAGGTTCCCACTGAACAATTCGCCATCTGACATCTCCACAAATAGCAGATTTACATCCAAATTAGTTTTAGAGGACGTAGAAATTACATTGTCGTAGTGTCACGTTGAAAAGGAGAACATGACGAGAAACCGAGCAGAAGTTTGTTGTGGAGACAATGTACAATAGAAGACCAGAGTAAACAAGTAGATGAGCATTTCTGGAAGGAATCTAGAGCAGTGCTTCTCAACTTGATTAAATCCAAACCCAGTTGCATTTTTATCATTAGCAATTTTTTCCTTGCTGTCCTAATCAGAACAGGCCTGTCACCACAAAAAACACTGATCTAAAGGTCACAGAAGCTGGACATCCAGAACTTCACTGCATTCCTCAAGCTCAGGAGTCTCCAGGTAAGTCCCCAAAATTGTCTGGTAGCTTGTGAATAATACATAGCAGCAAAGGGGATTGACGTAGGCCCAGGAAGGGCACATGAACAGCAGGCATGGCTGGCAGGCAGATTGGAGACTCCGACGGAATTTTAATTGTACCGCAGGGAGTCCGGACGATAAGCGCCATTGTTATTGCTAAGATGCAGCACAACAGAAGCTCATTCAGCCGAGTGCTTAAACAAACGATGATTACGGCAAATCGTTCCCACAACACAGCAGAACCATTACGGGCCCAGGCGCAGGAGTCGTTAGTGGCGCGCACGTGAGAATACAGTAATCAGCTGATCGGAAGGAAATACGGATAATGTGTAGTTATTCCTCAGAATGCTGACTCTACATTTGCTTGTGGTACACTGCGGCTACACACCATTGCAGGCAAGGTCCATTCGGACATCTATGCCTGGCTACGTTCACACAGTAGCAAAATATGGTGAAAAACGTTCACACACAGTTCAGATATAAACCAGAGTGACATCTGGACTCTATAACCTAAATGGCTACCTAAAAGAGGGGTTCTCAACTCAACTGGCCTTCGAGGTCCAATTCCCTGTACAGTTTAGCGCCAACCTTCAAATCAATCTCACCTGCCTATAACTGTCGAGTAATTCAGAATACCTTGATTAGCTTGTTCAGGTGTGTTTGATTAGAGTTGGAGCCAAACTGAAAGTGGACATCGAGGGCCAGTTAAGAAACCCCTGAACTAAAAATTTCAGGACTTACAATCAATTTTGAGAGTGAGTTTGATACATCTGGGCTATGCGAGCAGAACAGCAGTGGACTAGTAACGACTATGCTAAAAGGGAACTGACTTCAGTTATTTGTAGCTGTTGGTTAAACTGGGAGTCATACCTGATAGTAAATACTTTTATAATTCGTCAATCCCCACACTTTTGTTGGTATCTTCAGCTCATTCAGATGATCAGATAGCAGACTCGGGAGGATGGAGGGCCCCGTCCTCTCCCACACTCCAGCATTCCAATTCCTTAATAATCTGTTCGTGATCCCCAGCTGAGCTCCCCATGAAACTTGAACCCACCATCGTAAACACAGCTCCCAGCATTCAGCAAGACCACCCTGTAACATATTTGACTGGACCTCTGTGACACAGAACGTCCCACTAAAGTCGTTGGTTTAGCCATGTTCATAAAAACAAATTATGCTCAGTCTATGCTGACATGTTTGGATATTCATCCTTCGCTAATATTTCCCATGCTAAGAATTACATTCCATGTAGCGCTTGCATAAAATGCTCAGATGTGTTTACTTTATGGTGAGAAGCTAAATTTGCCCACGGGTGAAGGCCAGGACAGGGAGTGTACAAAATAATTAAATGAATTTATTTATCTATTTATTTAACAAACCAAAGTCGTCTCCTCAGGCGGAGATTGCTGCCGCATTAACCAATTGCGGACACAAGAGAAGAACTAATCTTTCAGAGTGTGTGTGTGTGAGAAAATCAGTGTTGTGGTCTGTGGTTCAGCTAAGGAATTTGAGTTTTATGTCTTTCTAACCAGACTTCACACTCCTTGCTGCTCTATGAGGCTGACTTAACAAAACACCATAAATATATATGGAGACATTTAACATATCTGTGAGCCAAGAGCTATTTCAGGTGCCCATTCGTCAAGCATACTGGACATTGTTCACCATATGGGAGCTCGAGTGATCAAGATGTAATTTTTGTCATACAGTTGGAACACAGCCCGCCTTTTTTTCACATAATATAAACAAATTGACTTCTGTTATGCAGAAAGATAACAAACAGGATGATAGTATGTATGTAGAGCCAATATGAAAGAATATTTTTCTACATTTTCTGATTTTTTTCTATGCAAAATTCATCCACATGATGATATAGCATTGTGGGCGACTGCCAATGAATTGTTATGGTAGGTAGCTATGGTGTTCTGGATGGTTGAAAGGTTAGTTCAACCAAAAATGAAAATTTTGTCATTAATTACTCACCCTCGAGTGTTTCCACATTCGTAAGACCTTCGCTCATCTTCGGAAAACAAATTAAGATCTTTTTGATGGAGTCTGAGGGGTTTCTTTCACTTTCAAGGTCCAGAAAGGTAAGAAAGACATCTTTCTGTGTGACAAGTATTTGCTGAGTTTCAGTTCATTTTAAAACGCATTTCAGAATTGACTTCACTGAGAAGGAGATATCAGATCGCACATCATGTTTGTTTACTTTATTTTGCGAAAAGCAAAGTGTACACAAAAAAGTACACACAACACTTTAGAATAATGTATAACACTGGTATGTATGATCAAATTCGACTGAGTATTTTGATTCTCTTTCACACTGCAAAAAAAAAAGCGAGGATGTATCGCCGGCGCGACCACCGACCCGAAGGTGTTAAAGTACTCCATGTGACTCCAGTGCCTTCACCTCAGTTTTAAGAAGCGACGTAGAAAAACATAATTTAGCACTTTAAAATATTGATATGCATTAACGACACATGCGTGTTGTGTTCAGACTCACAACGCACATGCGCAAGTGTTTACGAGAGCACCACGATGCATATACGTTTTGACATTGTTGCATGAACACACTTTGGATAATATTATTTTGTAAATAAAGTGGTAAATTATGTTCAACAGTTCTGCTGTGGCTTTTGTTGGAAATATTATTTTGATGCAAAATAAAGCAAACAATATGGAAAATACTTTGTTTAAAATGTACATCACTTAAGCCTTGGGTATGCTTTGTTTTTTTACGCATACACTTCGTTTGACTCATAGCCTATGCATACACAGACGTTCGATGCATGCGCAGTTTTGAGCAATATCTCGCCATGAGTTATAACCCATGTAAACATCTTTGTATTCATTCATGCTAAAGTTGTACAAATCAGGGTACTTTCTAACCCCTTCGCACAATCTCTCGTCTATATAGGCCTCTATTGTCGCTGTAGCTTGCATGAGTTCCGGTCTGTTCCATACATGCAGTTATTCTTTGACTACCTTGTGAATAGACGCCCCCAGGGCACAGTTGCCACCTTGTGGATAAACTTATTAATACAAAAAAATAACGTGCATGTGCGCATTTACGCATGGTAACAAAAATTCAGTGGTGCACATACAGTATGCGCGTACTCTTCTGATGACGAAATTCGTGTCACGCGCAATGTACTCTGACCCTCGTGTATGTATAAAAAGTGAACTATATTTTAGGCTTAAATATTACCTTTTTGTTTGTTGAACTGTTGTATAAAATCAATGTCACATTTGAATAATCTGGAAAAATACAATTTTTGCTCATATGTGTTTAACAATAAAAACAAGAAGAAATCACACAGGGTATATTTCTGTATCAAAGAGATTTTGAGTCTTAAATAGATCTCTATGCACACTCTGTGTCTATAATTGTTCTTCAAGCTAGTAAATCCCCAGCTAAATCCCCACTTTTACAAAGGTACATTGTCAAGAACAGCAGTAATGTGGCATGATTTGCTAGGGCAGCATAGTTTGCAAGCAACCTATCATATGCACGCTGCTTGTGCGGATGCAGTCAGATTTGACCGCAAAAGATGAGGTAATTTGATTGGATGTCATGTATGCCTTTTATGGCACTACGATTTTCCTGTGTTTACACTAGATGCACCATTTTGCCTGTTAGAAATACATGCTTGGCTTTAATGTTATTTTAAAATGGGGTAGAATTAAATGAACAACAAAACTCAGCATTTTGCTCATGTCTGACCACCTTTATCACCGCACATACCCCCAGGGGTAGGCGTACCCATGTTTAGGGAAACACTGATCGAGATGATGAAAGACATTTTTTGCAGCTGACCATCATGATCGTAATTTACATATGGATAGATTTACAACTCAGCAGTAGCTCCCACTGATACAGTGGAAAGGATGTCTTGTAAGAACAAACTGTCCTTGCTGAGAAACCACAACAAGCCGTCACATGATCTTCAATTGCCTCCACAGACTGGCTAAGCAGCAATTGGTTCTTGAGACGTCTGCAAAGCCCGGACTTTATGACTCATAATGAACACAACGAGAAATTCCATCCCAGAGTTTCCCGGTCTGTAAGCTTGCTGTTGATTCATCTCAAAATGTCAATGCAAAAATCAAAAAAGCACAGCAGATGTATTAACTTCTGAACGTGGCAGTGTGGATTGCAGCTTACATATCTTCTCTTTCATCTCACCATCCACCGAGTGTGTGAACTTTGAGGCAGCTAACGTCGTCTTGAGAAGTGTGGGTGGTCGTACTTTCCAAGGCCAACCACATCTAAAGGCCACATCTACCGCGTTTACCCTCCCTAAGCATTTCACTTGAATGTTTTTCTTTTCCCACCAGCCATCTCTCAGACACCTTTCCACTGGTACAGCAGACAGACTTTTAAGCTAGCGGCTTGAGTGCAGATGAATTAAACATTCCTTATAATCCCAGTCAGAAACAACATCCAGTCTGGCGTGTGTGTATTTGAGTAAAGTGGTGTAGGGAACACGCTTCCCGCTATCCGCAGGGACATCGGCCTGTACGGCGTGCTGGTCTCAGCTCATTGAATTGAAGAAACTGTAATGGTGAAACCGGGAGGAAGACCGGAGAGTCCACTTTGTCCACATCCTACACCGGCCAATAAAGCTAATTGCCCCGGCAAACCTCTCAGGTAATAAAGCCCCCTATTAGCTGAATTACATGTCTGTCAATCCTCTAATTAATGTCACAGAATTACTGCAAACCCCTGGTCCAGGAGAAGGGAAGAAATAGGAGGATCTTTCAAGATGTTTGTGAGAAAGGCAGTAGCAACTCTCTCTCTGGGCTACTGTACGCGGCCGCAGCCTTGCCTGGCACTTAGTTCCGCATGTATCTTTCATGTTTTTCATAATTAAAACCTGAGAGCTCGGCCAACACTCTTCCTAGTGTGCTGTGAAGATCAAAGGGGCTCTTGTTACAGAAGAGAGTCGATCAGAGAAGTCACTTTCCAGCCAACGGGGTTCAGGCTTAATGCTTCAATATCCTGCACTTATTTGGAAGTATGTGACGTGGGGGGCCAATGAGGCGGACGGCCAATGACCAAAACAAACTGGTATCTCCTCCCTTAAACAATTTAGAATGACAATATTTGTCAACATCTAACATTTAACAAAATAAATTGATAAAGTGCCAACAGAAAAAAAAAAAGAAATATATTATATATATGTATTATATATATATATATATATATATATATATATATATATATATATATATATATATATATATATATATATATATATATACTTTTATTTTTTTTTTACACTTGCTGAAGTAAATTTGCTTGCACATACAAAAATTGCCACAGTGACTAGCATGAAAAAAGTGGTGGAGAAAGCGGGCAGCTGCACAGACCTGCTGCTTGTTAAAAAGTAAGCTATTTTCTTGCTCCTAAAAAAACATTTAAGCAAACATTTTTAATAGCACTTGAGCTTTAATTTTTCCATGTAAAACAAGTGCATTATGTCATTGCTTGGGTTTGCCTAGATTGTTAAGATTGCCAAGTTATTTGAAAGAGTAAATTGAGCCATACCTAGAGACCAACCCTTCAAAAATAAGTCTGTATTTTTCCCATTGTATTGCCAATTTAATCAAATGATCTGAGGTATCATTCATGTCACGGTATGGTAAAGGTTTGGAATAATTATTTTTTCAATGTTTTTGAAAGAAGTCTCTTATGTTCACTAAAGCTGCATTTATCAATAAAAAATTACTGTAAAAACAGTTATATTGTAAAATAGTATTATAATTTAAAATAACTGTTTTCCGTTTTAGTATATTTTGAAATTGTATTTATTTCTATTATGCAAAAGCTGAATTTTCAGTAGCCATTGATCCAGATATTGTGTTTATATATATATATATATATATATATATATATATATATATATATATATATATATATATATATACACACACACACACAGACATATAACTTAGAAAATATATTTCCTAATATACAGGAATCTATACATGTTCGGGAACCACATTACCACCTATGAACACACATACCTCCTCCTGCTCCCTTGAGAGAACAACGAGGTTGAGGAAACACAAGGGCACTAAAATATAACAAGTCGAGTAATCAGTGAAATGGGGCCATTTATTTATTAATTTGTCCCATTGACTCTGAAGTAACATGAGCCTCTGGGGCTTTCTGGCTGTATAAATATCACTTTCTCTTTTGATGAGAAGACAAATCCATTTCCACTGCAGGAAACAAGTCTTGGCATCACTGCCAAACTAGTTATATGACTGGCATTTAGTCAGTGACTCAAACATCACTCAAATTTTCTTCACTACACCCTATGGCTATTTTGCGATTTCAATAAACAACAACAAAAATCGTATCACATTTGATTGATACAAAGCTAACTGTGATGCTAACAAGAAGAGGCACTTGTTTACTGAAAAAAAAAAAAAAAAAAAAAAAGTGGCAGTGCTAATAGATACTTGGTGGTTTATTGCCAAGTTACCACTTTGTGGCAACTGTAGGTCCGGGAAGTTCTGCAAAGGCTCATTCTCTTGGAAAGGATTGGTGTGCGAACATAGGATAGAGCATTAGCACCCCATAATTTATGTGTTTCAGTTCTAGCCAACAGCACTGTAGTTAAAAAGCAGACACTACCCTGCCAAAAGTAGATGACAATGTTTGATAAAATGATTTCAAACTTTAATACAGTTAACCAAATTCAAGTATTGATGACCTCAAAGCTAGTGCCACAAAAAAATAAAAATAAAAAATAAAATTCATGTTCAAATTAGACAAATGAGTCCTTATTTCAAAGAGAGCAAAATCAAATTCAAATTCAGACTAATTCTAATTCATGACATCTCTCTGCACTTCAGCTTCTCTAGAATCTTAAGTGTCCCGCCCCCTAAATTATTAAATAGATGGTCACTTGTTCACACAATTACTATTTTCTATATGATGAATGGCACATAATGCACTCTACAGGGGATAGGGAATGATTCAGAGTAAATATGCTTTCCATTGGGCCAAATGAAGTCTGGTTTCACGTTAGTGTCACGTGAACTGCCACAGCACGCTCCGGTCCAGAGACAAGAGAGCACAGAACGGATCATATCCGCAAGTCAGCGCAGACCAGAAAACGTATGGGACCCATTTGAATTCTCCACAGAATGCTATATTTTAAAGCAATATAGAGGAGATTAGGAGGAGAAACGGTTAGAGATTAGAAGGAAACTGAGGCTTTACCAAGCTCAACAGCTCTGGCCGAGCTGTGATATAAACAAAACGCTATTGGCTATTTTAAAAAAGGGGAGGAGCTGTTCGATATGTCCCACCCTGTTTTCTCGTTTCAGTAGAAATTACATCAAGACACTGAATAATGCTGCACGCTTCAAGACATTTCAGTGGGCCTTTAAGGACTGAAGTACTTGATTTATTTTATTTTATTTTATTTGTGGGCATAAATCTGAAAAAAATTAAAAAAGCCAATGAGGTAAGAATAATTCTTACATTTTGCTTCTCATGTAAATGTGTCTTGTTTTAAGTATGTTTAAATATTTTACTGTACAACAAAACAAAAATACTGAATAATAAAAAAAAATAAAAAAATGTAAAGGTACCTATAGTTTCTACACTGCCAATTACAGTCATATGAAACGCAGTCAAAAGGAATGCAACGTAAAGCTCTCAAGTGTGTAGTGACCCCCAATTTATAACAAAACAAGAGGTTAACCACAGGACATAGTCATAGAAGGGTCCATACATCCCCCCAACACATAAAGGAAGTAGCCTTGCAGTCCAGTAATTATTAATGACAAAAGTCTATAAGCATTCCATTAGGTGCAAGCAGCTGTCATAAACATCTTAATTAATTTACAAAGCACACGACTGGGGAATTACGACGATGTGAAAATCTGCTTCCCTCTGCCGCTCCATAGCACTGGAACAGATCGGGCTTTTAAATTTTTAAACACGTCTTTCATGTTCTCCAGAGCACAAAAAAGCCTTTGAACAGTCATCTTGTTAGGAGACGCACCTAGCAGCACCGCTACCTTTTGGGTTGTCCCATGGTCCCTTTTTCCGCAAACAGGTGACAAGGCTTTACAGTTCAAGTTTAAAGGGATAGATCACCTGCAAATTGTTTTAAACCCTTAAAACTTTTCAAATTACGAAAAGAACAAAAGGAGATGTTTAGTAGAATGTTCACGCTGCTCTTTTCCATATAATGCCATTTTGTGTTCTGCACAGGAAAGAAAGTCATACAGGTTTGGAACCACATGAGGGTGACTAAATGATGACAGAATGTTCTCTTACTGTTTAAGCTGAGGTTCTAATTGTTTTGGTATAAGTTTGTTACACCATAAACCTCATCAATGACTCGGAAATCAACCAAAAATTTAGAAAAAAAGTCCTCTTTAAAAAACAACAGCTGTCACGGATATGATTGCATAAGAACACTGTCTCTGGAGGGAAGGAGAGAGAGAAATAGAGGCTGTTTGGCCCCCACGGGACAGGCACCGAGGTAGGACTACCACATTGAACTATTGATGCTCAACTGGACTTCCCAGAGAGTATAGCTCAACTACAGTCAAACTACCTTTATGAAAACATATCTGGATGCAAGCCAAATGTGTAATATTATAGTTTACAAAAACAGCGTTGTAGCTCTTTTTCATGGTTACCACTAGGCTTCTGCTAGCGGATTGAAAAGTACCTTGTTACTGGAAAACCAACTCTGTTTTGAACAGCTGGAAGGATGAAATAACCTGGAAGCTAGTAATGACTATTAGCAAGCACTAGCATCTGATTCTCAAAGACACTCTCAGTCTTTCTGCCACCCCCACCCGAATATTTGCATAACCCACTCGTGTGTTCAATGCTAAAACAGTCCCAAGGCTGCTGATCAAAGTCAGCAGTCAATTCACATTACAATACATTGATTTGATGCTTCCTAACCTTGCTAGTCTTTACTTAATGGCTGTCAAAAGCCTTAAGCACATCATAGACCATCACACATCCTGTTTGTGTTACTGCATATTTTAGGGGTGTAACGGAACATGTATTCTCCTCAAACCGTAAGGGACAGACGTCACGGTACGGTTCATCCAGTCAGTCACAGGCAATTCTCACTCTAATCCAGAAAGGGGACGCTGTTTGCTAAATGCTACAACAGGAAAAGAACAGAAAATCTATGCATAGATATGTTTACGTGTTTCAACCATGGAAAGATATCAATAAAACAGCTTGAGAATAATCTCTCACATAGCATTACATTTACCTCAGGCAAGTCATTCAGTGTCCACAGCATGTTAGTTCACTTGAGAAATGAGCTCTAGATGGAGCATTTCAATAAATATATGCACTATACTACCTTATATATGTATTATTTTTACTTTACCAGTTAGTAGTATCTTAATTATTTAAAATAAGTTTAAATAAACTTGTCATGAAAACAAGTTGACAGTAACTGTGTAAATGATTGTATTTCAAAAATGAATTGGAGTAATAATTTACTATAAGTTAATATATAATATAAATTAATGCAAAACCTGCCTTATGTGCAATTTACATGTTTTTATTTGAGTGTTGATTATTATATCAGAAAACAAATAGCAACTGAATTAAATAGAATTTAAAGGTGCCCTAGAACTTTTTTTTACAAGATGTAATATAAGTCTAAGGTGTCCCCTAAATGTGTCTGTGAAGTTTCAGCTCAAAATACCCCATAGATTTTTTTTTTTTAATTCATTTTTTTTAACTGCCTATTTTGGGGCATAATTATAAATGAGCCGATTCAGGGTGTGTGGCCCTTTAAATCTCATGCTCCACTCCCCAAGAGCTCGCGCTTGCCTTAAACAACATAAAAAAGTTCAAACAGTTAATATAACCCTCAAAATGGATCTTTACAAAGTGTTCGTCATGCTGCATGTCTAATCGCATAAGTACAGTGTTTATTTGGATGTTTACATTGATTCTGAATAAGTTTGATAGTGCTCCGTGGCTAACGGCTAATGCTACACTGTTGGAGAGATTTATAAAGAATGAAGATGTGTTTATGAATTATACAGACTGCAAGTGTTTAAAAATGAAAATGCGACGGCTCTTGTCTCCGTGAATACAGTAAGAAACGATGGTAATTTTAACCACATTTAACAGTACATTAGCAACATGCTAACGAAACATTTAGAAAGACAATTTACAAATATCACTAAAAATATCATGTAATCATGGATCATGACCGTTATTATTGCTCCATCTGCCATTTTTCGCTATTGTCCTTGCTTGCTTACCTAGTCTGATGATTCAGCTGTGCACATCCAGACATTAATACTGGCTGCCCTTGTGTAATGCCTTTCATAATGTTGGGAACATGGGCTGGCATATGCAAATATTGGGGGTGTACACCCCGACTGTTACAGTACGTAATTTCATTTCCATGTACTGAACTCTGGTTATTCAACTATGCCGAGGTAGATTCAATTTTTGAATCTAGGGCACCTTTAATATATCTTTCAAATATAGTTGGATTCACAAGTTACAAAAAAAAAAGTATATTAATGTATTATTATTATTAACATAATAATAATAATTTCTATAACTCACCTTACTGAAAACATAGTTGGATGCAATATGGGTTACTAATGAAAAAAGTCTACTATTAGTAGTCTATTATTATTATTATTATTATTATTATTATTATTAATGCAAATCTGAGCAGTATTTATTTGACTCAAAACAATTAAGGATTCTCAAGTAGGAAACACTACAAAACTAAACAATGCCATAATGTACCTAAATAATAATAACAATAATTCATCTACCTTTCTGAAAATATAGTTTGATGCACAACAAGTTACTAAAAAGTGCATTTATTATTATTATTATTATTATTATTATTATTATTATTATTAATACTAATGCAAATCAGGGATCTCAAGTAGGAAACACCACCAGTTTCTAATATTACATAATACTTCAATGTAATACTTGAATGTTCACAGATGCCGCTTGTCCTTATGCTGCAGCTACATTCGTTTTGAAGCCTGACATCGGAAGAAAACAAAACGGAATAAAAATTGCCTCAGTGCAAAAACTCAACTGGAAAGGTCACCTCTTTCCAGCCTTACAGCTCTGCTGCCTCATGCTCATCTGATGTAATGAAGGAAGAATCGAGTTGCATCCCTCCCCTCTGTGTCCAAGATGGTATCTCCCACTACACTGTATGTGCTGGGGGGGAGGAGGGTGTTTTTCTTCTTTTTTAGGGGAAAGCCTGTCAAGACGTATCAACATCGCTGACATGGCACAGTGACACACTGACCCACAACCGCCAGAGGAGAATGCGTGTGTTACTGCGAGAGGGAAAAAAATAAATTAATAATAGTAAAAGAAAAAAGCAGCTATCGATTTATGTAAGAGCGCTAGTCATCGTCACATTGGCTTAGTGGTGTAGGGACTCTTTAATTATTTCTCAGGAGCCAGACAAAATCAGTGTGCCGTGAAGAGACTACATTGATTTCCCTTCAGCCAAAGCAACATACTCACTCTGTGGCGGCCCACAGTAATGTACTAGAGAGAAGGAAAAGGTGTTTGTCTTATAAAGGAGCTCTGGCACCCAAACAAACGGATGTTTCTCATGACAGAAATAACGGCCAAGTCATGGCAGTCAAAAAAAGTTAAGGATGGGATAAATAAATACGCTCCTGAATCTGAATATGCACACTTCCCTGTTGTATAGTATCTAAAAAGCAGTACATCAAAACAGTTAAAGTGGACCTATTATGCCCCTTTTTTCACAGGATGCAATACAAGTCTCTGGTGTCTCCAGAATGTATCTGTGAAGTTTCAGCTCAAAATACCCCACAGATCATTTATTATAGCTTGTCAAATTTGCCACTATTTGGGTGCGAGTAAAAACACACAGTTTTTGTGTGTGTCCTTTTAAATGCAAATGAGCTGCTGCTCCTGGCCCCCTTTCCAGAAGAGGGCAGAGCTTTAACAGCTCGCGCTTCGGTTGCTCAACAACAACAAAGCAGGAGAATCTCACGCAGCCAAAATGAGGATTGTTAGTAACGGTGTTCAGCCTTACATTGTTCAAACCGGAGTCGACACTGATGGAGAGACTCGGGAAGAAGTTACAACTTTTAGAATGAAACTGGACGTTTCTGAACGGTTAGTATATAAATTTATGTAGCTGCTGTGGAGTTGAATCAACTCATCGACTAGCATTTGCCGTCATGTTAATCTTTTGTGCAAAACAAAATATCGCTCAGACAGAAACGGTTCTTTTTTTAGCAATCGAGCTTGCCAGGGTCAACTTGCAGGCTATCCAAGCTAACAAGACTCTAAATAGTGCCCGTCTGTGCAGCCAACGACAGAACAGTTGCTCGAATTTTTCCCATGACCTTAGAACTGGTACACCCTTTTCGCTTGCGAAAACAAAATGGATGCACCGTGGGTGTAAACGTTCAGATTAAAGGGCGGTAGTATTATAATAAGATTCCCTTCCTAATTCACAAGGGGAGCGAAATCTGAGCGGCTCGTTTTTTCACATGCTTGCAAAGAAAGGCTTACCAAAACACAATTACTGGGTTGTCCTTTTTCACGTTTTCTGGTTTGGTAGATGCACCTGGGACCCAATTATTGCACTTAAACACGGAAAAAAATGATTTTTATGATATGTCCCCTTTTAAATGATGAGCTGTGGTGCTCGTATAGGAAACGCCGGTTCGAATATGGCCTGCAACCTGTCCCCTTTTCTCCTTAATAGTTACCAGCTACTTTCTCCAGTCTGTAAAGCTGTTTGAAACATGAAACATTGAAGTATAGGGAGGAAGGAAGGCATCAAAGCAATAGCCAATAATCCTGAGCATTTGATTGGTCGAAAAAATAAAAATGAACGAGTGGTAGAAATGAGTTCAAATAAGCTTAAACAAATGGGTATTCATGTTTTTGTCATAATTCGGTTTTTACAGAAAATTCAGCAATGTAGTCAATCAGTCTTTTTTTTTTATCTGTAAAGTAAAATAAATAAATAAATAAATGACCCAGTGGAATTATTTCCACGCATTAAGGATTTTTAATTAATCGCATACTTAAACATGTTAATGTTGACAGCCCTATTTTAAAAGCTAGTGTATTTATTAATCACGAAGCATGTGATTCTGTAAATAAAAAGAATAATTATTTTAAAGGAATTTATTATTTCTAAACATTCTATAATAAAAAAAAGCCTTCCTTTAAAAACATGCAACTATGGAGTATAATGGATAGTCATAAAATGAAAATGAAGCACTTCTTCACAGAAATGGCCAAACACAAGTGGCAAGCTGTGGCTAACACCTTTGTTTCTGATTGATGTTTGTAGGATGAGTTGCAAACGTCCTTGTGGTTCACCGTAGGCTGGTGGTGGTTGTGCATGTTCTTTTCGGGGAACTAAAATTAGCACCCCATGTGTATTTCCTGCCCGCAAAAGAATCCAAAAAGCACAAACAAACAAACAAGCAAACAGCAAAACATCTTTCAACTCGTTAGAAAATGGTACCTGCAAATGCGGGGGTAGTTAACACATTAATGGCCTCGAAAGGTCTTTCATTCAAATCTATAAAAAGGCCATGGGAGAAGATGATACAATATCTCCATAAGCCCCACCTGAGGTAAGATACAGCTGTCGGTTGTCGGCATGAGCGCACAACCGTGAACAGAGCATAGACTAATTCGCACTGCAACGATGCATGCATGCATTTCCCATGTCTAGCCAGACATTTTGTAGAGACTGTGTTAAAAATGCATTGTTATGTCAGTTGAGAGCTACACTAATGCGACTGAGTCTCGGTTTGTACCGACAGCATCACTCCAGCTGTTTCAATAATTTATGAACATGGTGCAGTAGCGAAATGGGATGGGTTAATGACCTGGGGGGCGGAGTTAGTGCATTTACATCCAATCAGTTTTAATTATTCAGTCAAAAAAAAAGTGCCACAAATTTCAAGGGGTGTGCAATTCTTTTGCTGCATCTGAAATCACATACTGGGCCCTATTTTAACGGTCTAAACGCAAAGTGTAAAGCGCACGGCGCAGGTGCACTCAGGGCGTGTCCAAATCCACTTTTGCTATTTTAACGACGGAAAAACGGTCCGTGCGCTGGGGCGCAATTTTGAAATGGGTTGTCCCTATTCTCTTAATGAGTAATGGGCGTAAAGTTCAATAAATCAATCAGTGTGTCATCTCCCATTCCCTTTAAGAGCGAGATGCGCTCGCGCCATGGCGGATTGCAATTTACATGCCGGAATTTGTTGGCGATGAGTCAGTTAATATATATATACAGTGCTTCCCACACATAGGGCCCTATAATACACCCGGCGCAATGCGACGCAAGGCGCAGCGCAAGTGTGTTTGCTAGTTTGCGTCCGGCGCCGTTCGCGTTTTCCCGTTCAGCGCCACGTCCTTAAATTAGTAAATGCATTTGCACCAGTTAGTGCGCCCATGGGCGTGCTGGTCTAAAAAAGAGGTGTGTTCAGGCACATTGCCGGCGCATTGCTATTTTAAGGAGCTGAAAATAGACTGCGCCATAGACCAACTCAAACCTGGTCTAAAGTCTAAAGTCAATGGCGCAATATTTTTTTGTTAGAGCGCGTTGGTAGAAACTGCGCCTCTGGGCGCGTCCACAGTGCGCGTTGACTTTGCTTATTACACACAGGGATGCGCATCACACAAACATGCCAAATATTAAAAACAAAAGGATTGCAGTGTAAAAGAATATTATTGTGTAGGCTACATAAATATAAAAATGTAACTTCGTTTACCTTCTAACTAAACGTTTAACTTCGCGCATGAGCAGATCGGTTTCTTCGCTTGAAAAGCGTTCAGCTTTTCCGCCAACAAATTCCACCATGTAAATAGCAATCCGCCATGGCGCGAGCGCATCTCGCTCTTAAAGGGAATGGGAGATGACACTCTGATTGGTTTATTGAACGTTACGCCCATTACTCATTAAGAGAATAGGGACAACCCATTTCAAAAAATGCCCCCCGGCGCACGGACCGTTTTTCCGTCGTTAAAAGAGCAAAAGTGGATTTGGACACGCCCTGAGTGCACCTGCGCCGTGCGCTTTACACTTTGCGTTTAGATCGTTAAAATAGGGCCCATAGACTTTACTTGGGCGGGCCGCCCACATATAATAACGGCCGCCCAAGTATATTCTGAGACACATTTTTGCTTTTATTATTTTTATCCTCTTATACTTTTATATCCGCGCAAGATAATGAAACCATCCACGGTCGATTAACTAGTCGTTTCATACCTGCTCGTTATGTGTGCGTCAGAACGGTTTACTCCCGCTAACATTCAAACGGGCACTGCATATTGCAAAGTCACAAGGGGGCACTGTTGCAAGTTCTACACTCTAAAAAAATGCTGGGTTAAAAACATCCCAAGTTGGGGTAAAATTGGATAAACCCAGCGGTTGGGTTAAATGTTTGCCCAACCTGTTGGGTAGTTTTAGTTAACTCAACTACTTATTCAACTTTTTAATTTCGGGTTCATTTTAAGCCAGCCATATAGTAGTTTTTAAACAATATTTGGGTTAAATAAAACTGCCCAGCATGTTGGGCAAACATTTAACCCAACTGCTATAAGTTAAAACAACCCAATTGCTGGGTTTGTCCGTTTTCAACACAACTTGGGTTGTTTTTAACCCAGTGCAATGAATTATTATTCATTAAACATATTAATAAATGTTAATTTCCAACATACTTTGGGTTCATTTCAAGCAAGCAATACAGTAATTTTTAAACAATAGTTGAGTTAAATAAAACTACCCAGCAGGTTTGGCAAACATTTAACCCAACTGCTGGGTTAAAACAACCCAGTTGCTGGGTTTGTCCATTTCCAACCCAACTTGGGTTGTTTTTAACCCAGCATTTTTTTTTACAGTGCAGTATGAATATGGGTAGTCAGTTGTGTATCTTCACTGCCATTCTTTAATCCTCTCCCGTGGCCTCATGGAATAGTAAATTGTCCATCGAATGCACACTTTGGAATGTAGCCGGAAGTAGTAGGTCATCCCGGGGACTTTTCATCTAATGTTTTTTGATAACTATGTATTCGAACATACAACTCTTTTGGCATAATGTTTTTAGTATATTATATAGTAAGGAATTTGATTTCGGATGCAGCATTTGTCTTTAGATGTAGAAGCAACAGGTACTGTAGCACCAAAAAAAAAAAAAAAACGGTTGACAGAATAGTTTCAACACATCAGACTGCTTTGAGACCTGAGAAGTACTTACTTATCCATCAACTAAGATATGTTAAAGTCCAGTTTTTATACTCTACCTAAACTAAAGAGACATTATTTTTTACAGCACTGCTTTGATAAGGCAGCATATTAGCTACGCTAACAAAGGTAAACTCAGCAGAGGCAGATCTGAACGTTCTGTGATAAACAGCTGGCGCAGCGAGCGGCTTATCTAGGGTGGGTGTGTTTTTAATCTAGTTATTAATGTCGTAAATTAGCTCGTATAATTGAATGTTCATATAACATCACATCCTTCCCCAAAGAATTACTATTGGACTGCTTATAATAATATCTTATTTCCCAGATGAATATTATTGGACTTGAGAATAATTCCATCACTCGGCTAATTCTGGAGACAAAAGGGTGGAGTGGATCTTTGATAAGGGGGCTATGGTTGGTAAAAGAAGGTAAATGGTATAAGATAAACGTTGTTTGACTGGTGACAGCATGAAAAAAAAGACAATGTTCTGCCAATACATATCACCCAGAAAAGGAACAGTTTTTGGTTGAACAGAGAAAGATTGTTCTTGTCCACTTGTGTTTTAGGGCAGGGACTCTCAAATGTTTTTGTCAGTCGAATCCCATTGAGCTAAAATATTAGTCCCTCTGAAATTTTAAGTTAATATTTCAGCAATTTAACAAACATATTCACTATTCTCTAATATTGGTTAATAGTCACATTTACATTTTGTTTAAAAAAATACATATATTTACAAAATGATATATATAAGAATGTGTTTTATTTGGATTGTTTTGAATGTTAAATATAATATTCATTTAATTTTTTAAGATTTAATTATAACTAGTTTTTCATCAACTAAAGATGTTTATTACTTTGTTTCACAAAACAGGAGCCATTTAATATGGAAGCTTGTTTCTGTCATGAAATGAAAAATTAAAAGCGCAATAGAGACTTTTATCTCACAATTCCGACTTTTTTTCTTGCAATTTCGAGTTTATATCTTATAATTCTGACTTTTTTTTCAGAATTGTGAGATATAAACTCGAAATTGTGTGTTATAGTGTCAAATTGTGAGAGGAAAAGACTTTTTTCCTTCAGAACTGCAAGTTTATATCTGACAATTCTGACTTTATAACTCGCAAATGCATGTTATAAAGTCAGAACTTCCATATATATATATATCGCAATTATATATCGCAATTCTGACGATTAACATTATAACATGCAATTACGAGTTTAAATCTCGCAATTCTGAGAAAAATAGAATTTTGAGATAAGAAGTCGCAATTACATTTTTTATTTAGTGACAGAAACAAGATTCCACAATTTAAGGACGAGCTCCACAATATTTTAGAAATGACCTCTGGCACATGCTCAAATGTTTCCACCAGCTTTGTGATAGGAAAGTTTCGGATTTTCTTGGACAATTTATTTGGGATACTTCAAAGAACAGGAAGAGTAAAAAAGTAAAAGGAATGAAGAAAGAAAAGAAATGGTGTACATGCCAAATCAGGTCTGATTAAATTCATTTTTTTCCCGAACTCTGCCGTTGAATCAAAAAGCATTTGAGTTGAGCTGCAAAAATGTCATCCAAGACAAAAGTGATTAATTTCAGAACCGATGAAAACACAGAAAAGCAATCTCGAACATGAGAGTGTGATTATTTCATGAATTCTAAAAAAAAAAAAGAAAGAAAACACCTGACATAGAAAATAAATTTTCAAAAGAATATTGCAAGAAAGAAGAAAAAAAAAAAAATGCAACCAAATTATCTGGAGGCTTTTTTTCCCCAGCCTTCCTCCACTTCTCTTTCTTCAGTCTTTGGAAAAGAGAAATTTATTTCTGCCTTCATCTCTAAATTGGATGCAATTTATTGCCTCTACAAAGCTCGTTTTTCACCGGCCGTGGCAGCCAATGCGTATCTGCCTCCTCAGTGTGGCCTCGGGTGCTAATATGCAGAAAGTGGCCGCGGGGAGACGCGACTCGGTGAAGGGGAGAAGGGAGGGAAAAGCTGGGAGACAGAGCCCAGAATCAATCCATGATAGAGGGAGGGAAAGATGAGTGTTTACTCATAGAAATATGGCCGCTCGGGATGTCAAAGGGGGAGAGAAAAAGGTTATATAACTGCTAGGCTGAAGAGAGATGGACTGATCAGAGGAGAAATGAATAACAAAAGTGACACAAGACAGCACTGAGTGATCATAGGAGCAAGTAGGCTTATGTAGCTAGACAGATTTTTAGGTAAAAGGCTAAATATGCATACAGAGTTGAGAGAACAGGTCATAGGTCAGCGGATTTTGAGTATGTTGTGTCGGCGGAGCGTATCACGTCAGCTAGAACAGGAAATGTGACATGCAGCAAACAGGAAACACACACAGGCAACCGTCTCTTTTCAAGAACAGACATCAGCTACTGTGCAAACAATTCATATGACTTTTTCTATGCGAGATTGCCGTGGTCACCGCAACCATGTAATTCATTAAGTCTAGGGCTGGATAACTTCCAAATTGTTCAGGGAAAGTATTGCCACATGTTTGAGTAATTCTTGGCGCTCCTGTGGACTTTCAGTGTTGCCAAGCATTTGTATTAAACACAGGAAGCGACATTACCTCTGCTTACAAAGTGCAAAACTGCGGTTTGACACAAGCATCTCACTCGCCCTCACACTTTCACTGTTTCTCTTCCACAGACGTACTTGCCCACACTTCTCCCTCAGTTAGCTCAAGGTGCAGTCCGTCCAGCGACCTTGCTGTGGAACGCCTACACAGGCAATGAATAAGTATCACATTTCCTTCGTTGACAGCTGACACAGTCGGGCCCAGGTGATATACCAGACATGACAAGTGATTCTAATTAAACGTTGAGGCTAAGGATATAAAATGGCAGGTAGGGAACAAACCCTGTCCGGCCAACCGGCACACGCTAGTCCTAATCTGATGAGCCGGGCTTGTCAGGCCCCGCTCATCGGTTCCGTCAAACTCAGGCCTGAATCCCAGGAGGAAAGTGACAGTTTTCCACCTGAGGGGAAGACGGGACTTGGCGAACCCCTGCCCATCGCAAACAATAAACACTAGGCAAAAGAAAAATTGAGAGCCGGTGTAGACCGAGCTTTCGGGCTTTACGAGTTTGTCAGACTGCTGTTCGGCTGAATGAAGTACAAATGAAGCACTGCCACCGCTGTCCCCAGGCTTAGGTAATACCTGTCAGACTTCCACTTGTTTTGAGGTAGAAACCAGAGACACCTTGGAACCGAACTCACCTGGAGCCACGGGTGACAAGAAACATACACGTTTAGCTTCTTTCTTGTTCGCCGTGACATTGTTGTGTCTCTGTTTCTGCGCCTCGGCTGAAGATGCTGAAGGTGTTTTGTGTAGCTTCTTTAGAGAAGTGAAGACAGTTAGCAGCTTACTCGGAGGAAAACACAAGCAACGTCGCATTTTTACACTTACAGAGAACATCCCGAGAACATCAGGGAAGGTCAGAGTTAGACTTTTCCCACTCCCCACCCGGAATCAAGGCTTACCAGCTGACAGCCCATCATCATCAGGGTTGCCAATGTCACCAGGCGGGGGAGGCTGCCAGTTGGCGCTAGATGGTAGGAGAGCGATTCTCAGGAGCTTGCCAGGAAATCTGTATTTGATAATGCAACTTCACACTCTACTGCCTTCCTCCTTAACTCAATACATCAGACTTTTGGCGTTGTCTTTTCTATACTACAGCAGTCAAAGCCAATGCCTGGCATCCACGGCCGACTAACTTGTTTCAAACAGCGGCTAATGAAGGATGTAATGCCTCTCGTTGTGAGGTGTGCTTGTTCTTACATGCTGAATTTGATTATCGTTCAAGGAGCACTTTCACAGATGAACAGGAAGGGTGGGATGATTATTTTATTGTGTGCTTTTTCTTTGCAATTAAGATTATACATTCGAGAGCTCCTTCCGGAGCTCCTGAACCCTTAATGTCCACATTATGGCGATGCATCAGGGATGTTATGAGTGTCTACAATGAAGAAGAGGAAAAATCTTTAAAAAAAATCTAGTTTAAAACACAGATTTTGTATTCATGTTGGTTTCATATAGTTTTACACCAGAAAAGTTTAAATTTAATGACTAAAAATGTCATGTGGTGTAACCATCGTGTAAAAAAATAACATTCACCTTACACCTTGAATACATTTTTGTATTTTACAAATATCATAGACTACTAATTAATAAATATAATTTGATGTTTTTGCACTACATGACATTTTCTGATTTATGCATGTTGGTTCCTTCAAATGATTTTGTTTTGATAAAAAAAGCATTTAAATATTCACATATTTTACAATGCGGAAGTAAGCTATTCTGTGATTGTGTGGGCACTTCCGATTTATTAGCTGCTTTATAACTGGAAGCATAGTCGCCGATCCCGTGGAAATGGTCGAGCGCCCATGGAAAAATATGAAATATTCTCCATTGATTTTAACCAATAAAAAATAAAAAATCGATTGGAGCTTTCAGACACAATCTTCACTCTTTTTAATAATTTATTTAAGGTTGTTTCTATGGCGATGTTTTAATGGCAAACTTCAAGAATGCATCCAAGTGATGCACAAGTACAAATGGCTCTGCTCTCGATCAGATACATCCGCGCTCAAACTCAAACTCTCCTTGCATCAGATATCAGCTGACTCGCGACAACACTTGTGAAAAAAAGTGTGCTTTTGGGTCGAAATTGTCATCTTGCTGCATATAATGCAACTGAAACATCCAGTTGATTTGAGTTAACCCTTAAATGCATACCTTGGTCTTTAGTGACCTGGGACGTCATTCACTAGCCTCCTCCTCATTCATTTTTTAAAGTTAGACATCAACCTTCTTGGTATTCCTCAATCAATTCATTATAAAGAATATAACAAGAAAAAAATCATACAATTATAAAATAATGCCTATTTTTGTATTCATTTTATGTAAAAATTGTATAGGGTCGCTAACGACCCGATGTGTGTATAAGTGTATGTATATTTTTTCTGCACAACAAAAATTGAATCTTAGGTTACAGAATAAGTGCAATTCACCTTTATTCCACAAGGTGGCAATGTCTGATACACAATGCTTTTTTACTTTTTTTACTTATTTGCTGAATTTACTGGGAAATGAGCTCTGACGAGGACAGTGGTGATGGCATAAAACATCTGCTCAAACTGAGCCCTTTCAAACTCCAAAAGGTAACAAAATATGATTTAATATATCCTTCTGTAATTGTTACTCTAATATCAGAGGAGTTTTATATTATAGCGACAGGTAGAGATCGTTCCATGTTAGATATAGATCCGGGTCGATAAAGACCCGAATGTGTAATAATGATTGGCGAAACAGTCATGCATTTAAGGGTTAAATAAGAAGCGAACTAGCGCTGAAACATGTTGTTTTTGAAATCATGCTGATGAACTTTGTGGCTCATGCGTGTAAATCTATTGCTTAACTCTTCTTTCCAGGGAAATTACTAACAAAATGCGCACAAACATGTCCCTATTCTTTATATACAAACATTAATTAACTTTTTTGAACTTTATGAGGAAAAAAAAAAAAATGAGGGCAGATTCGAATCACTGATAATTAGAGCATGGCTGAACCTCTGACTTTATTAACAAAAATTGTACCACGAGATCGGCGCCTATGACTGGAAGAATAACAAAATGCTGTAAATGGTAAAATCATTTCTGCCATTAACCAGTGTTTATGATAACAATAATATGAATTAACACTTAAACGCACAGTGCGGGTCTTTAGTGACCTGGGACGTCATTCAATACCCTCCTCCTCATTCATTTTTTAAAGTTAGACGTCAACCTTCTTAGTATTCCTCAATGAATTCATTATAAAGAAAAAAAAAAACAATCAAATTATAAAAGAATGCCTGTTTTCCCATTCATCTTTTGTAAAAATTATAAAGTGACCCGAGGTGTGTTTTTTTCTGCACAGCAATGAACCTTTAATGACTGAATAAGTGCAATTCACCTAAAACTGATACACAACAATGAAGTGGCGTTTCACTCATAGTTACTGCAGGCAGAAAACAAAAAAAAAATAGGAAGTATCATCAGCAAAACTTGAAATGGCTCAGTGATTTACAGTAGTACAAGTACTAAACGCAATCAAATATTAGTATCACTTTCACTTGATGGTGAAAATTATAGTTTTGATAATGTTTGAGCTCGTGAACATGAGCCAGATGGTGAATGTACTGGAAAATGAGCAGTGACGAGGACAGTGATGATGGTATAAAACATCTGCTCAAACTGAACACTTCCAAGCTCTGATAGGGTAATGCTTTATTTTATTCTTCTGTAATTTTTACTCCAATATCAGGAGAGTTTTATATTATCGCGACAGGTAGAGATCCATATGTGTTACATAGGATCCGGGTCACTAGTGACCGGAATATGTAATAATGATTGGCAAAACATTCACAAATTTAAGGGTGAAAATAATATGATAACAAAAAACAGTTTGCAATATCAATAAGCATAACGGACAGTTTTTGTACTCCTAAAATAACTGGAAGTGGATGAGACCGGAAGCCTTGACACAAGGCTATGCCGTCTTTTACTTTATGAATAAGGTGAATAAGCACTGACGTTATTTATTTATTTATTTTTCTAAAAGACTATGCTAAACCATAATGAATAGAATTCTTTTCAATGTTATACCACATTAACATTTTTGACTATATGCCAACCAAAAAACAAATTAAAATGAATTTTACTACAGAAATTAAAAAGGTGTATTCAAGTCAGTGTATAAGCAAATAGCACATGGACCGTTGGGTAGTGGGCAACTGGGAAGTCAAACAAAGGGTGCAAGAATGCAAGACTACATCATCAAGGGTACCATTTGGCACCTTGTTGTAAAAGCTTTGAGGTCCACAGAGCTTCACCCTGGGTGCAATAAACGAATGGATGACGGTTCTTGTGCAGGATTTCTTTTTTTGAATACTTGCTGTCATCTAGCAAAAGGATGAAAGATCTGAGTCGAGCTTCCCTCTCATGACAACCCAGCTGGCTGAGCTTCAGCTCTGGCTGAATATATGGGGAGTAAAGATGATTTGCCAATGCAGCCAGGGAAAGATATTCAGCTCCTTCAAGTCAAGCAGCTCTGAATAGTACATCAAGATTATTCATACAATATTAGTTCCAATCCACTGCTATGAGGTAAGAGTTTAAAGTCAAGCAGAGGTGTGTCACTGACAGATGAGAGCCCGATAAGGTAATTAAACTATAATCTATCAGAAAGATATTGCATCAGACTGATCTAAGGTCAGTTTTCAAGTTTCTTTTATATGGCTTTGTAAATGTTTAATGTATTGCTGAACTGTTCACGGGGAGTCCTGCCAGCATTCTGAGAGAAAACGCACTAACTGCTTCCCTGTGCTGTCTGGCCCTGAAGGAGGGAAGAAGGATGAAAGGAACAGAAAGAAGTTGTGTGCTGTACTATGTTTAACACCTCTCTTCCAAACATTTTGGGACTTTAAAGCTATCATTTCATAAAATACAATTTTTTTATTCATTTATTTATTTTTTGTATTATTATATTGGGGTCCACTAATAAAGTTAGTTTATGCAAGATTTTAAATTGCAATCACATCTTTTCTTATTTTACTAAATATGTCTTTTTGAGCTTTTTTGGAGATATGAAACTATATCAAAGATACTCATTTCAAATTAAAGAGTTAGTTCGCCCAAAAAAGAAAATTATGTCATAAATGACTCACTCATGTCGTTCCAAACCCATAAGACCTCCGTTCATCTTCAGAACACAGTTTAAGATATTTTAGATTTAGTCCGAGAGCTTTCTGTCCCTCTATTGAAAGTGTTTGTACGGTATTCTGTCCATGTCCAGAAAGGTAATAAAAACATCATCAAAGTAGTCCATGTGACATTAGTGGGTTAGTTAGAATTTTTTGAAGCATCGAAAATACATTTTGGTCCAAAAATAACAAAAACTACGACTTTATTCAGCATTGTATTCTCTTCCGGAATCCTTTCCATTGAATTGATTCCATTGAATTGATTCCGTTGAATTGATTCCAATTAATTGATTCCATTGAATCCTTTCATCTGTCGGCGTTGGTAATGCACTTTTACGTCTCCGTGGTTGTTTTTGGCGATTAGGACATCCAAAACATTTTGACAAAATACATCTTGGTACAAAAATAACAAAAACTACGACTTTATTCAGCATTGTCTTCTCTTCCGGGTCTGTTGTCAATCCGCGTTCACGACTCCGCTTCTTCTTTTCTTCTTCCCTGTTTTACGGCAGTTGGCATCCAGATTATTGGTGCATTACCGCCCCCTTCTGCTCCGGAGTGTGGTTCACGACTCCGCAGTGATGCTGCTATCTAAGACACTGCTGACGTGTTATCCGGTGCGCCCGAGTTTCGTTTACAGTCTGAGGGAGACGCACGCTGTATTCAAGCTATTCTACATTGTTTGTATTTTGGTATTGCTATATTTTTTTAAATGGTGCGTAAGTGTGCATGTTGCGGATGTCCTAATCGCCAAAAACAACCACGGCGACGTAAAAGTGCATTACAAACGCTGACAGATGAAAGGATTCAATAGAATCAATTCAATGGAATCCATTCAATGTAAAGGATTCCAGAAGAGAAGACAATACTGAATAAAGTCGTAGATTTTGTTATTTTTGGACCAAAATGTATTTTCGATGCGTCAAAAGGGTGAGTCATTAATGACATAATTTTCATTTTTGGGTGAATTAACCCTTTAAGGACAAATATTATTTAAATTAATAAAAATATTTTAATAATATAGAATTAAGCATTTAATATGGAAATAATTTAAAGGACAAAAAAAAAGGAATATATAAAAATACAGATTAGATTTTAAAGCTACGCCATAGGAAAATATTTTCAGCAATTAATAACTTAAAGTCGGCATGAAACAGAAGTTTCAATAGTATTTTTTCCCTATATTGTGACATATCTGAGTGAAACAGCTTCTCAAACAAGACAAAAATTAGGCCGGGACTTGATTTTGTCAATGGGGAACTGATTGTGAATTGGTTGTGGTTTGCTATAGGTGGATCTCATGTGAGTGACACATCATAGAGAAGAGAAGAGGAGAATTGCATAGTATTTTTTTTTCTTCCCATACTATGGAAGTCAATGGGGCCCATCAACTGTTTGGTTCTTCAGAATATCTTCTTTTGTGTTCAGAAATTCATAAAGGTTTGGAACAACTTGAGGGTGAGTAAATGGTGACAGGAATTTTCATTTTTGGGTGAACTATCCCTTTAAAGTGTGGTTAGATTATCAACATTTTTCAGAAAAATTTCATGAGAAAACATTGTCAACAGTGTAGCGATTTATGAAGCACAGCTCACACAAAAGTCACCTTCAAATTGAGCAGTTTTATGTTGGTCAAGGTGGCAAATCTGAATGTCCAACCCATAGCAAAAACACAGCATTGGCTATGCAGCCCAATAAGCAACAAACTGTGATGCACTGTGTATTCTGACACCTTTCCATCAGAACCAGCATTAACTTCTTATTTATTCCACCCATGACCCTGTCGCCGGATCACCACTGTTCCTTCCTTGGACTACTTTTGATAGATACTGACCACCGCAGACCGGGAAAACCCC
Organism: Chanodichthys erythropterus; assembly: GCF_024489055.1. NCBI lineage: Eukaryota > Metazoa > Chordata > Actinopteri > Cypriniformes > Xenocyprididae > Chanodichthys > Chanodichthys erythropterus. The sequence goes on from NC_090244.1 coordinate 19,258,398, forward strand.
ACAAGAGCTGCTCTATCGCAGTCGGCTAACCATCCCAATTTGGCCATTGTCAAACTCGCTCAAATCCTTACGCTTGCCCATTTTTCCTGCTTCTAACACATCAACTTTGAGGACAAAATGTTCACTTGTTGCCTAATATACCTCCCACCCACTAACAGGTGCCGTGATGAAGAGATTATCAGTGTTATTCACTTTACTTGTCAGTGGTCATAATGTTATGCCTGATCATTGTATATATTGTATTATATATATATGGTATTATGGTGACATAATAATATAGTGAAGTACTAAAGATGATAAGCCAGTCACAAATAAGGACTGCACTAAAAGCATTCTGTGTGATTTTCAGGTGTGGCAAACCCTCTCTCTCTCATTTCACTCCTCTTGTTCTATGTCCACTCCTGCCCCTCTATTTTGGGTGCCTTTACAAAGCTGCTGATGTGATTATAGAGGATGATGATTACGGTTACATAACAGCATCAAATTAATTTACTGCCCGCAACACAGCGGCAGGAGGAAATCACACTCCCCCCTCTCGCTGCTCTGCTGCTTCATGCGTCAAACATTTCCCATCTGAAGCTCCTCCTTCATACAAGCACACATATTCACCCCCCCCTCCCCGGCAGTCCATTAAAGTCACATCAAGGGGATTAAGACAAACTGGGTCAGTGGAGCACTGCTGTGGAAAAAAAAGCGAGAGGCAAACAAACCATGGCTAAACATCACCGCCAACCTTATAAAGCAGGGGGAGGGGGGGGTTGGGGGCTGTACCGGGATTCATAGGCCTGGGGATTGTGTCTGGCTGGGGAAAAGGAGCATTCTTGCAGGCATGGATGAGTGGAAGGGTGTGGAAGATCTGGCCACGGCTAAGATCTCACGAGGGCCCTACAGGCCTGGCCGTAGGAAGAGAAGCCAGGCACATGGTTTTTGTTTTCTGTTTCTCTCTACTGTGTTTCTTCTCTCTCTCCAAGAAGCAAAGACTGGCTCTTCATGATGAAAAGCACTGGCTGCTATGGTGTAGCTCCATAGGGGAATCGTATGCCAACTTCATGCACACATACTGTACTGTTTTGGGACGCGCTTGATCATTTTGAGTCGAACTTCGCAAAGAGCTGTTTGTGGAGAAATGCCAGCCAAAAACTTGAATTTGGACCCCTTTTATGTTATTTAGGTAAAAAAAAAAAAAAAAAGTTTTACAAAATACATACAAGCGGGTAAAATTGATTTTCTATAGCATCGCAATCTATCTTTAGTCTATGTGCTTTCTTCTGTTGATAAGCATTTAAAATTTCACACCTCCCATCCAATAATCGCAATATCATAACACGTTTTGATTTGTTGGTTTTGATAAAACAGTCTCAGCTTTCAAATGATGCCAATTTTATCACCAAATTCAAACAATAATGTCAGTTTGACATTTTAAATCTGCCTCAGCGCATACGTCACAAGAAAGCGTGCATGAAGAATCGCTCTTTGCTACTATTTATAGCACGAATAAGCATGAACATCAGAAGGTATGTTAGGAGATACAGTACAATACAGCTTACAGAAACATGTCTCATGTAATCGGCCAATCAATACTTCAGCCATGGAGAAACGTCAATAATACAGCTTATGAACCACGTCAACTGACGGTACATTTACCTCAGGGCAGTCACTCAATGTTCATCGCTCTTTAATTTGCTAAACAAAAGAACATGGGAAGAGCATTTCGCTAAATAAATTGTTAAATATACACTGAAAAAAGTTCACTCAGAAAATGCTTGTACATTTCAAATAATTACAAAGAAAAGGCAAGTAACGTTGAATTAAAGGTGACATTTTAAAGTAGTAGACAGACTGAAATAGTATTTTCTTGTAAAACGTATTCACTATCTTTCGTATACAGTATATTCATTATATTTTTACTCAACCTGTTTTATATGTATTAATTATACAATTTTTAGTCAATTTGACTTTCTTAAACACGTTATGACAACTACCATTTAAATAATTACATCTCAAAAGCTGCTTGAATTAGACATTTTTATGGAGCCGGTCCTGAATATTTAGTGGCCTCCATCAAACTTCCCATCATCTCTTGTGGCAACATTACTGCTGATGTCAACACAACCAACTCTTCCAAAAACGTCTCTCTCTCTCTCTATCAAAAAAAAAAAAAAAAAAAAAGTAGAGTCCAGCAAAACCGGCATAGAGGTCTATATTAGAATAAAGTCCGCCAGCACCTGAGGCCCAGCGCAGACGCAAACCATCCGTTTGAAATGAGTTCCCTTCAGAAGCTCTAAATCATGAGATTTGTTCATATTGACTTGGCTACACTGTCCTAAAGTGCTTTTTAAATGACACCAGAGGGAATTTCTCGGTGCCAGCTACACATAAAAATATATGAGATCTAAATGGAGACCATAAACTGCACTCTGAAACAGCACTTTATGCTCAATAAATAAGATTCATGGAACGACACAGAGATGGTCATTATCCCGCAATACTCCCAAAGCACAGCTTGAAATGAGCTGAGGGGGATCTGGCTGTTGTGATTGGGTGTGATGAGGGTAGAATGTGTGTGTGTGTGTGTATATACAGTATACTGTATTATAGTGTCATAATACCAACATTTTAATAGTCGATATTGGTAACACTTTATTTTACAGCGTCATTGTTACACGTTACATGCAGTTACTGTAGTAATAACTTGAAATTATGCATAATTACATGCAATTAACCCTAAACCAAACCCTCATCCTAACCCTAAACCTATAGTAAGTACATGCAGTTAATTATTATTACTCAGTACTGACAAGTAACCCTTTACTTTAAGGTCTCCATGTTACAGTGTAATTATACATTTAAGTACTGCGCAATATTAATTAACTATATGTACTTACTATAAGGTTAGGGTTAGGAGTAGGGTTTGGTTTAGGGTAAAGTGCATACCATTATGCATAATTTATAGTAACTACAACAAGGACACTGTAGTTACAACTATTGTTTTATTTCAATTGTTTTTATATTTACCCATTATTTTTAATAATTATAGGTAAAACACACACAATTAGCAAGTTGCCTTCTAATATTGTTCAATTAAACACTGCATTAAAAAGATCAAATGAAAAGTTAGTAATAAAATGAAAATCAAAGAAACTACAGGAAGTGGCAGGTCTATTGCACTTAAACTTTAAGACTTAATGCACATTTCTATTTTGATATATCAGATTTTTCATCTGACATCAGTCATTTTTTTCATTAGAATTGGAATTTATTATTGGAGTTTAATTTCACAATTCTGAGAAAAGAAGTCAGAATAGAGAGATATAAACACAATTACAAGAAAAAAGTCAGAATTGTGAGTTTATATCACACAATTCTGACTTTACAACCAGCAAAAAAAAAAAAAAAAAAAAATATATATATATATATATATATATCATGAGAAAAAAGTTGTTAAATTACGAGAACAAATGTGTTAAATTACAAATTTGTTCTCATAATTTAACGACTTTTTTCTCTTAATTTAATGAGTTTATTCTCAACATTTTATCTCAACTTTTTTCTCAAAATGTAACGACATTTTTCTCATAATTTAATGAATTTGTTCTCGTAATTTAACAACTTTTTTCTCGTAATTGAATGACTTTATTCTCAACATTTTATCTAGACTTTTTCTCGAAATGTAATGAGTTTTTTCTCATAATTTAACGAGTTTATTCTCAACATTTTATCTCGACTTTTTTCTTAAAATTTAACGAGTTTTTTCTCGTAATTTAATGAGTTTATTCTCAACATTTTATTTCGACTTTTTTCTCGAAATTTAACAATTTATAATCCCGAGATGGTTTTATTTTTTTTATTATTGCTTGGCCCTAATCCTCTTCCGTGCTTTTTCAAGACATACAAGTTTGGTGTCTTTTATGTTGTAGAATAAAACATGAAAACATCTTTAGCTTGTGTTCACCACAGACCTTATGTCAGGCTTTTAAACAATCACAGTCAAAATCCCATTGATTTCAAGATGATGGAACCGGAAGTTCTGAAATGTTAACTCTTTCCAGGTTTTGGCCTACAAAAATATGTCATTTCCGCAGCTGTCAACAGAAACCTTTGACGGTTTTCACAGAGCGCATACACAAATACACAAGGGAACAATTGAATCAGTGTGTTCTGAATTGACCCGATACTTGGTACTACCTGTACTGCAGAAAGGCTGGTATTGTTATGTTTTTAAAATTGAAGTATCGACTTGGTACTTTCCTTTATTATTAAGTCAACCTACCAATCAGTGTGCTTTAGAAAGCACTTTCTAAAACAGCTTCAGATTGAGTCACACTGCAGTACACTACCATTACATCTCATGTCAAGTGCCCAGTTGGGTGAAAATCCCTGATGTACACATAAGCACTGCATTTTATTGGGCCTGCACTGGTTTAGCAGACTACAACACAGCACAACTTGTAATTTTCCACCATATCCTGCAGGTTACGCAGGCTGTGACTCCAGCTTTTTCTGAAAGCTTAGCTCTATTTGGTCTGATTCTCCCCCGTGACCGCGTGAGCCTGCGAGCAGGAGAAGATCTAACATTCTCTGACAGCAGATATTCCAAACACTTCCTCAAGAAAAACTTTCCTTTCAGCACTCATATCCTGGCAGATCCTTCCTCTCTCCCCAATAAAAAAAAAAACTACTACAACTGTGCAAGCACTCTTAATTATTGTGCATTAATGTTACAAAGTCTGAATCTCAGCTGATGAAGGCAGACTCTTCTTTATACTTATTTAATCTTCCTTTCCTCCTCTTAGTTTCATTTTTCCTCCTCCTTCCTTCCTTTTACATGTGTAATATTTCTCTAAGATAAACTCACATTACCATTCCAAAGTTTAAGGTTGGTTTAAGGTTTAAGGTTGGTATTAAAAAGTAATACGCTCTATCTACTCAATAAAATTGTGGCAACAGATTACAAACAATATTATTCATTAAATTCAACATATAAGAATTGAGTTAGAATTAATCAAGTTAATTCCTTAAAAGTCAACCATTTAAAATGTGTAAAATTAGCAAACACCTTTACAAAAACTACAAACTGACATAAAAATCAAAGAGTCAAACTGAACAACTAAATGAAACACTGATCGCAGTAATAGTGACCAAACATTAACATCAACATCTAAACCTCTGTTAATTCATGTGTTTCTCTTTCCTTCAATGATTCTACTTGTTATCAACAGGTGTCTTCAATGTTGACAATATATTTGTTGACAGATGTTGACAGATATTTAATTTAATATTACATTTTACTTAAATTTTATTCGTTTTAAATGGTTGACATATAAGGAATTAATTTGAATAATTCGAACTCAATTCTATTTGTTGAATTTAATGAATAATATTGCATGCAATCTGCTGCATAGCGTAATACTTTTTACAGTGTAAGTTTTTTGAATGTTTTTTAAGATAAGTCTCTTATACTCACCTAAGCTGCATTTATTTCATGAAAAATACAGCAAAACAGTAATATTGTGAAATATTATTACAGTTCAAAATAACTTATCTATTTTAAAATATTAAAATGTAAATTTTTCTTATGATGGCAAAGCTGAATTTTCAGCATCATTACTCCAGTCTTCAGTGTCACATGATCCTTCAGAAATCATTCTAATGCTGATTTGCTGCTCAACAAATATTTATTATTGTTATCAATGTGCAAAACAGCTTACTATTTGTGATTCATAATTAATATAAAGTTCAAAAGAACAGCATTTATTTGAAATTGAATTTGTGTAGTTGTATATGTCTTTAATGTTACTTTAGTTCAATTTCATGTATCCTTGCTAAATAAAAGTATTAATTTCTTTCAAGAAAAAGAAAGTGTCCTTTTTGCAAATTCCCACGAATTTTACATGCATCTAATGCTCAAGTGGAGAACTTCTGATCAATAAACACTCCAAGAGAGGTTTTTTTTTTTTTTTTAATTATTGAGGATTTAATCTTGTCTGGAAAGAAAGGGCAGATGCACAATGCCATCAGGCAAAGAGAGATTTCACAAGCCCGTTGAAGCTATCTGTACTTCAGTAAGAGATGAATGCTATAATTTGCAGATGGATGGTTGCAAAGCAACGTGCCGCACACAAACACATGTGCGGGAAAGAGAGAGAGAGTGAAAGAGAAAGAGGGACCAGATGCTCAGTCTATGAAATGACAGCCATTAACTAATCAGCTACAGTTTATGTAATTGTTGAACATCTTTCAAAGCAAATTGTGTACATGGGTTATCAACTAAATAAAAGCAAACATTCTCTTGCTCTCTGCCTCCCTCTCATTTCATGTTCATTATATCATCATCTGGCAGCCGTTTGCCTGCCATCCTTTAGAGCGAGACAAAGAGCAGAAAGAGACATAGGAGTCGTACCCTCAATCACTGGCTTTCAAGGCCTTATTAAAATTAAATTTGATAATGTCTAAAACATTAATAAGCACAGGATAATCTCACTCACTCAGTATTGAAACACCAGTCTGATAGATCTGTCTTCAGTATGTCTAACAGTGCTAACATTGTCAACATCCAAAGCTAATCTACTCGTTGCATGATGCTATGGTGGGTTGATACATGGTTCCAAATATGTTATGAGTGATTTTTAGTGTTCTGAATGTTTTTAATGTGTTGTTATAGAAATTTGTGTGGTTGTTAGGTGGGTACTTCCTTGTCCAAGTCTAAATAGCTCACCATCTCTGATATATTCTGATATAAATATGGCTCAGATTCCTCCTTGAGTGTAAGGCTATTTGATTAAATCTGTAACATGTATGGTAGAAAATAAATAAGATTCTTGTGAAAGTCAAATAATGGCTTTGGATAAAAGATGAAGAAAGGCTCACGATAATTGTTAAACTGATAATCATGACTATTTTGCTTAAAATTGATTATTGTAAGAAAATGTCAACTCATACGCAGCATTTATTTGACCTAATTTCCTGACTTATATTTATATATACATATTTTAAGTTATGAAAGCTGGTAAAACTAAAACAAACAACAACAAAAACAAAAAAATACTTTGGTTGCGTAAGTACATTCATTCATAAACCACAATTGCAAACAATATAGTTGAGATTCATGTTTGAATTTATTACAATTGGTCACTGAGAAGGTTTAGTGGTACCAAATAATAAAAGAAATAATAATATAAGCAATAATTAAAGGTGCAGTATGTTATAATTTTGTCCGCTAGAGGTCGCTAGAGGCCTATTCAAAACAAACGCATAGCTTTATGACGCAAAGTTTAAGCTGGAATCTTGGGACATGTGGTCTAAACCTCAACGGACGGTGCAAAAGAATAGGGATTGGACTCAGGAAGAAATCATGTTCATGGATGTGATTATTAACGTTACTGTAGTATGAAGCAGAGCAGGACTGAGTGTTGTGGGAGCTGAACGAGGAGCTGGAGCGATTGCGCAACACATGCCTCACGAGCTGCAGAACTTTTATTATGACACAGTCGCCGGCGCTGCTTCCGCTTTTCCGGTCATGAGTATGAGGTAACGCAGCTCTGTTTATCATATTAGATACATTTGAGTGTGAAAATGTTATGTTACTCTGTGCGTTTGCTCGGCGGCTGCTGTGAGACACTTGTTTGAGACACACTGCAGTAAACTAGATCGATTTTAGAATATCATATTATATGCTGGATGGCTTGTGTTGATAAATGGCATGCAATTAATTTTAAAACGTATTGTATGATGGAGAAAATGCTGTATTACTGTTACTAAAAATAAAGCTGAATCTGATTATACTATGTTAGCTACTTCACAAAATAGTGTTTTTCTCTGAGGCATGGTAAAGCATGGTACTCGCAAAAAATCTAGAAAATTAGATTTAAACAAACACTAATTTAAACAAGACTAAACGTGTTGAGCTACATAACATCAATTCGTTTTCTGTCTATAAATATATCAAAACAGTTGTTACCTTGTCTATTAAAATGTCTTTGGTGTTTCCATGGTTTCTCTAAAATAAAACCGGAAACCGAGGGTAATGCGGGTATGACGCAATTGGCATGCGACTCCTCACACGTCCCAGAGCCAAACGATTTACAAATAGTTGGAAACATTTGGGATATTGTAAGTACTCAAGTGAACAAAATATATAACACTGGCCTAGTGATTTTTGGATATTTTACTGCAAAAATATTACATATTGCACCTTTAAGTGTACATAATTTATAAACTTCATCTCCCCCCCCCCAAAAAAAAAAAAACGCCAAAAAATGAGTTTTAACACCAAAAATAAAGCAGTCTTAGGATGGGTTCACACTGTTACAGATCCCGTGTTCCCCTGGACTCCATTTCCCAAGATCCTTCTGTTCTCCACACCTGCACTCACTTCCCTCGTCAGCTCCTCATCGTCACTCATCACCTGCACCTGGACTCTATTGTCAGCACTCCCCATATATTGCACTCACTCCCTTCACTCCTGGTCCGTTCTCTGTTTGTGTTAGTGTTTGTATGGTGTTCTCTGCCTTCGTTTATATTAAAGTATTGAATGTATTGTGGAAATCCGTATCTGCCTCATCTCTACACCAGCAAACGTAACAGAAGAACGGACCTAAACCGACCGGATTTCCACAGTCTAGAAATATGGAGACACTCCCCGGCTCCCTGGCTACCGCTCCTCCAACGCCTCTCACCCTGACAGCCGGCGATCGCCTTATCGGGCTCCTGCAGGTAGGTCGTTCGCTGGAGAGGTATGTGGAGGAGTTCGTTGAGCTCGCTTATTTGTCTGACTGGCCTGAAGCAGTTTTGATCTCCCTGTTTCTGGATGGACTAGATGATGACACCATCCGTTTTTGTGAACCCGATTATCGTTTCTCCTTAAGCAAAACCATAAATTCCATTTTATGGTTAAATGATTCCAAATTTATCGTGGATTGGGTTCAGGATGGGTGTCTGTCTCTAGTCCATCCAGAGACACGGTTGGCCGGGCCAGTCAGTCAACCTCCGGCTTCCTCTGCATACCTTTCCAGCGAACTCCCTGCCTGCCCCACACGGGACCCACAATCCTCAACTGGGTCCCGTAAGCGGAGGAGGAGGAAGCAAGCCGCTCCAGTGTCTCCAGAGCCCGTTCCAGTATCTCCAGAGCCCGCTCCAGTATCTCCAGAGCCCGCTCCAGTATCTCCAGAGCCCGCTCCAGTATCTCCAGAGCCCGCTCCAGTATCTCCAGAGCCCGCTCCAGTCCCCACAGAGCCAGCTCTAGTGCCTGTGGGGATTTTAATTGTATTTGAGGGGATGAAATGGCCCTCAACCCCAGTCTCCGCCGAGCCAAGTTCTCCAGTCTCCGCCGAGCCAAGTTCTCCAGTCTCCGCCGAGCCAAGTTCTCCAGTCTCCGCCGAGCCAAGTTCTCCAGTCTCCGCCGCCGAGCCAAGTTCTCCAGTCTCCGCCGAGCCAAGTTCTCCAGTCTCCGCCGCCGAGCCAAGTTCTCCAGTCTCCGCCGCCGAGCAAAGTTCCCCAGTCTCCGCCGCCGAGCAAAGTTCTCCAGTCTCCGCCGCCGAGCAAAGTTCTCCAGTCTCCGCCGCCGAGCAAAGTTCTCCAGTCTCCGCCGCCGAGCAAAGTTCTCCAGTCTCCGCCGCCGAGCAAAGTTCTCCAGTCTCCGCCGCCGAGCAAAGTTCTCCAGTCTCCGCCGCCGAGCAAAGTTCTCCAGTCTCCGCCGCCGAGCAAAGTTCCCCAGTCTCCGTCGCCGAGCAAAGTGCTCCAGTCTCCGCCGCCGAGCCATCTGCTCCAGCCGCCGCCGCCGAGCCCTCTGCTCCAGCCGCCGCCGCCGAGCCTGCCGCTCCAGCCGCCACCGCCGAGCCTGCCGCTCCAGCCGCCGCCGCCGAGCCTGCCGCTCCAGCCGCCGCCGCCGAGCCTGCCGCTCCAGCCGCCGCCGCCGAGCCTGCCGCTCCTGCCACCACCGAGCCCTTTGTTATGAACTTTGTAAGGACTGTGTTCCCTCCCCTGCCTCCCTCTCCCCGCCTCCCATGTGTTTCTTCACTGAACCTTCACCTCAAGCCCCCTCGCCCAGATCTCCACCTCGGACCTCTGGGCGATTACCTTCACCCCGGCTCCAACCTCCCTCTGCTCCACCATTGTCCATCAGTCCACCAGCTTCACCAGTATCCATCCTGCCTCCACTCACACCTTGTTCACTCGTCGGCCTGCCCTCCCCTCTGGACTACACTCCTCCGTCTCCGCTCCGTCACTCCGTCCCTCAGTTCCAGTTGGCCTCCTCACTCCCCCCGGTGTTCGTTTTGTTGGCTGTCCTCCTGCTTCCACTGCGGCCTTCTGGAGCCCCGGCTGCGCTCCGGTCGGCGGAGCCTACAGTTCGGCCATCACCCGCCGGTCCCTCACCGCCGCCTGGGCTCAACGCCTCGAAGGCTTCGGCCCCTGACCCTGCATGGCTGCCTTCGGCCCCTGACCCTGCATGGCTGCCCTCGGCCCCTGACCCTGCATGGCTGCCCTCGGCCCCTGACCCGCCATGGCTGCCCACGGCCCCTGACCCGCCATGGCTGCCCACGGCCCCTGACCCGCCATGGCTGCCCACGGCTCCTGACCCGCCATGGCTGCCCACGGCTCCTGACCCGCCATGGCTGCCCACGGCTCCTGACCCGCCATGGCTGCCCACGGCTCCTGACCCGCCATGGCTTTTGAGCCTGCCCTGGAGACCTCCACTCCAGTCTACTCCTCCCCCTGCTCCGATTTGAGGTCTCCAGGGCGCCCGCCCCCCTCCCGGTTGTTACATCTACGGCGCGAGGACGCGCCTACCGGGAGGGGGAGGTACTGTTACAGATCCCGTGTTCCCCTGGACTCCATTTCCCAAGATCCTTCTGTTCTCCACACCTGCACTCACTTCCCTCGTCAGCTCCTCATCGTCACTCATCACCTGCACCTGGACTCTATTGTCAGCACTCCCCATATATTGCACTCACTCCCTTCACTCCTGGTCCGTTCTCTGTTTGTGTTAGTGTTTGTATGGTGTTCTCTGCCTTCGTTTATATTAAAGTATTGAATGTATTGTGGAAATCCGTATCTGCCTCATCTCTACACCAGCAAATGTAACACACACTTGCCATGTTTGGTTTGATTAAAACGAACTCTGGTGCGATTGTTCTGTTAGTATGGTTCATTTGAATAAGTGTAAACGCTGACATCTGAACCCTGGCGCGCACCAAAGAAGTAGGCCGAAACCTCTAAAAATATGGGTCTCCGTCCGCTTCTAAATGAGCTCTGGTGCAGTTTGAATGAAATATGAATGCAACATGGATCAAAAACATGTAAACGAACCAAAAACAGGTCATGATGTCACAAAATGTGACCCTAAATAGGACAAAATGCTCAACCGTACCTGTTTTTTCTCGTCATAGTTGCAATGTTGCCCATCACAGATCAGTATCAGAACAGCGTCTCCTCGCAGCAGATTTTTGCTTGTGTGTGTGACGGAGGGATTCCTGCCGCTGTTTTGACATCTTTACAAGCTCTTCATGAATTGTTAGCTCCATACCATCAAACGTTCACACATACAGCGGGCAAATTTAGCACAGAACACAGCATTGATATGGATATTCGACAAGTTCCGTCGCAAAATACATTTTTGTATGTCAAGGTTTGGTGTTAAAAATGGCAGTGTAAACGCTAAGCAAACCAGGACTAAATGCATAATTTTCTCTTTTGGTCTGGAGCTGAAATACGAGTGTGAACACACCCTTGATGAATACTGAGTGAAATATGTTAGATGTGTTGAAACGGCTGAACTTTGAGTGGTTTCACTTTTCGTATGCAGATAATTTGAGGTAAAAGTAACCAAAAAGCATCCTAAAAGTGTTTTCACTGAATATGTGCATGGTTGAACAAACAAGAGAACACTGCTGAAAGCAAATCAGTGTTGTGGTACAGATGTATTTCCACCACTGTAACCTGATAAACACACCATCTGATTCACGACAAACTCCTTCTGTGTTCATCACGATGACTTGTGTTGACTGTGTCTGTGAGACTATTTCTGTCAGAGTGTGTTTTTTTCTTTTCTTCACGACCTTAAATTGATAGAATAGGACGGTCTTGCATTGCACTAAGTAACATCCCTCATCTGATTTAATCATTCTTAGAATTGAGCGTATTCTCGGAAAAGCGTCTTTGATTTTAGAAATTGGTGCATAATCGCTGAAACTGAGGGGACTGAGTGTGGTTAGTCAATTCATTACATGATTACTGTGGTTACAGTGCATTTTTGTGTTGAAGAATCTAAGAATCAGAGTAACAAAGAAGATCTGTTTTCAAGTGAATTTACTGTACACGCCAAAAGACCTTCACTCTTTGGAAAATGTCATTAACAGAGGATAAACAACCAAAGGGTTTGTTTTAAATCAACTGTGGTAGTTTCATAATGAATAAAGAACAAGCCATTTCCTTCAGGCCTTTCCTACAATGGATGTAGTTTCAGAAAAGGTCTTCTATACATCAAAAGTGGAATATTGGAGAAAACATTTCTGTTTTGCATAGCACTGGATAAGGAGAATAAATGTTGAAATTAAGTGTTAATTTATTTGTTTTTAGTGAAAGACCTAAATGCTGTTAGGATTGACATTGAGTTTTTGTGGTTATCATTTTGCAGAAGAATAGATACATGAAGGTAAACACTACATTGACTCTATTAGCAATGACTGCGCCAATGCCAGTGAAAAGTAATATCTTACTTGTTCATTAAATACACGTTTAATAAGTTATGTTAGCTGTTGACTTGAACTGAAGTAGATAAGATTAATTGGTTTCAGGGCTACAACTCTGGTAGTTGGAACAACTTAATTTTTTTGAGTAAGCAACTTAAAAATGGGTGTTTATGCTACATATAGGCTAATTTACCAACTCCCCTACAGTTAAACAGTTGAGTTTTACCGTTTTTGAATTCATTTAGCTGATCTCTGGGTCTGGCGGTCCCACTTTTAGCATAGCTTAGCATAGTTCATTGAATCTGATTAGACCGTTAGCATCTCGCTCAAAAATGACCAAAGAGTTTCGATAATTTTCCTATTTAAAACTTGACTCTTCTGTAGTTAAATTGTGTACTAAGACCAACGGAAAATGAAAAATTTAGATTTTCTAGGCCTATATGGCTAGGAACTATAATCTCATTCCGGCATAAAAATCAAGGAACGCAGCGTCTCTCAAAAATGTCTCCATGGTTGCAAGGCACGCACCCTGTGCAAGCAGTGGGTCACATATCATTGCACTGCTGCACCCATGGTACGGCAACAAAGTTCCTTGATTATTACGCCGGAATGAGAGTATAGTTCCTAGCCATATCGGCCTAGAAAATCGCAATTTAGTACACGATGTAACTACAGAAGAGTCAAGATTTAAATAGGAAAAAAATTGAAACTCTTTGGTCATTTTTGAGTGAGATGCTAACGGTCTAATCAGATTCAATGAACTATGCTAAGCTATGCTAAAAGTGGTACCGCCAGACGCGGAAATCGGCTGAATGGATTCCAAAATCGGTAAAACTCAACTGTTTAACTCTAGGGGAGTTGGAAAATGAGCCTAAGTTCCTCTAACTCAATGTAGCTTGTTGGCTGAATGTAAATTCACTCAAAGTTGTCATAACTCAAAAATCTTGATGCGAACTGTTGTGTTATTTTTTTGTTTGTTGTTGAGCCAACACATTATTTTTTAAGAGTGTACTTTAAAAGATGTGTACTTTAAAATATCTAGCAGATATTTACAAAGAAAAACAAATGGGAAAAAAGTGTACAAAAACACGTTCTATGTTAACGATCCCCAAGTCAGAATAAAATAGAGGCATAACAGCTGCATGGAAAATTACTATGAAATAAAGTTAATATTTTTCATATTTCTAATTTTTGCCCTGTAAAGTAAAACATTGTAGAATGGTGCATCACGATTCAGATCATCGTTGGTGAGATTAACAAATCTGACCCTCTCAGCAAATGGCTGTGACAGTGTGAAATTTCTTGGGCTTGTTGGCTGAAGGGATGAAAGTCTATGAAAAGAAAAACGGATGAGATCCGCATCCCAAAAAGGAGCCCACTGCTCTAATCTCTGTATTGTAACGGCAAAAAGACGAGTGACTCACATTTACGTCACCATTTGTTTGGGCTTTTTCTTTCCTCACAAATTTCCCTTCCTGCTCCCTCCGTCAGTCTTGCCTTCAGGAGAAGAAGCTGCGCTTTGGAGACGGAGCTTTTTATTTGAAAAGAGTGGGAGGCAGTCGAGAGGGTGTTTTAATCGCTTGTATAAATATTTGCATCCGCATGGCCTGACCCCCTCAACCACCTATTACTCCCTCTCTCTCTTTCTCTTCCCCTCTCGTCTGGGCTCAGGGGCAGACAGACATGCTTCTTTACCTCTGCCACTCATCCATTACACATCCCTCGTTCACTCCATTCGTACGATTGCAGAGTTCCTCCACAGCACAGGCCAGCTTTGATCTGACTCAGTATTCATGAGGCATCTTAGAAGTAGAAGCACAGCTTCCAGATCAGATTTGTCCTCTGGACATGTAGGATGTATCTGATCTTAGACCAGCAATAATCTGATCTTAGACCAGCAAATGTGCTCTGAATTTTAAAATGAGTGTTTTTTTTTTGTCAAAAAAATGAAAGTCAATGGGGTCAAAACAACATTGTCTGAACCCCATTGACTTTCAAAATATCTTCTGTGGTCCATGGAAGAAAGAAAGTCATACAGGTTTGGATCAACATGAGGAATTTTCATTTTTGGATCTGATCCTTTAATATAGAAATGTTTAGAACTTAAGCAAGCCGTAATTATTCAATTGTGATGGTTGGTACCTGCGTCGACAGGGACGATGGGTACAACTATTTAGTGTTTGGGTGGATGTCCCTGCACATGCTCAGCCCTCCCTGTCCGACAGCGGTCTCCACAGAACGAGTGCATCTTTAATTGTTCGGAGGTAAAAAGACTCATCACAATTATAGAGCATTCAGCCAGACTCGGAGCTCATTTAACTCGAGTCATTAGGGAGCCAGAATCCACTAAATACAAATTCCGTTTCTACCGCTCCAGGGCAAAAATACCCTTCTTTTCTTTTTTCTTTTTTTAAGATTAATAAGATTAGAGATTAAAAAAAAAAATCTAAAATAAGGAATAAAACTATGATACATTGGTTGAAGGTAGGTATCACTCAAAATAGACTGTCAGCTTCTCTGATAATCATTTTCTTGATGTAGGTACCTAGTGGTACTTTACACATACTGTGTGTATACATTATATATATATGAATCAATGTAAATTCATTCAATTACTCTTAAAGTTGACATCTTGTTAAATGAACGTTACTTTAGAAAAAAAAAGAAACCAAATACAATTCTATTTTGTAATTTTACATTAACAATGTATTGTAATGTTCTGTTTATCAAAACCAAGTCAATCTCATAAAGTTAGTCTTTTAAGGATTTCTACATTCATTCCAAAATAATAACTAAAGGCAATAATAATTTAAACAACATATTTTATTTGTATATTGATGTTTTTCTTTTTAATTGTAAACTTAGGCTATTTTGGATCATCAGTCATGCTCCGTAAACACCGTCTGTCTCAGACACAAATTGTATTTTTAATTTCACCAAGCTAATTGCATTAAAAACCTGCAGTCATCATGTTTTCAGTCCATTTCAAGTTTGATTTTGATTTGACATAAAGCGGCGATATGTAACTGGGTGATCTGTTTACTTACTGTTCAATTAGTCTTCCCATTGACGCCATCATTTGTTCATTCAAACTGATCCGCAGAACGTGCACGTCAACAAGAGACGGGATTTATTATACAAAACAATCATATCCAATCATAACCAATTACATCCAGTCATAGCAGGATGGAGACATTGCCTCCTCTCACGTGACTTTCCCCCATTCATTCTCAATTACCCCCCACAAAACCCATCACACACCGGGGGTCTAATAGTTTTCTATGAGAGCAAAGGGAGGCATGACTCCTGCTGTAACTTCACCTGCGGGTGTCGCTGTTGGGCAGTGTTCCTTAAGAAATACGAGTGACTTGCGCTCTTTTTAATGTCATCATTTGTAATATTTGTGTTGTTTTATGTGTAATATGGATTATTTTCTCATCCTATTTTTTTTTTGAGAAGACACTGCCTCCCTTGGAAATGCCCCAGATACATATATATATATGACATGTACCAATCAGCTTGTGCCAGTAGTTAATGCTGTAATTATCCTCAGCTTGTCATAACAGATTTCATAACAGAACTATATATGTATATAGTGATCTTATGTTACAAAAATGTTCTATTTCAAATAAATGTTGTTCTTTTGAAGTATTAAGTATTAAGAAGTATTAAGAAAATTATTAAGAAGCACAGTTGTTTTCAATATTTATTAAAAAGCAGCAAATCAGCATATTAGAATGATTTCTGAAGGATCATGTGACACTGTATAGACTGAAGTGCTGAATGCTGCTGAAAATTCAGCTTTGCCATCACAGAAATAAATTACATTTTAAAATATATTCAAATAGAAAACAATTACCAGTTATATAAAGTGTAATAATATTTCACCAATATTACTTTTTGACAGAATAAAATTTAAAGAATCATTAAGAATTGAAGTAACTTTAAAGCTAGTGTGCTTTTTTCCCCCTTGTAATTCCAGAATACCTTCCTGTCTCATCTTAACATTAAAGACAACTATAAGTCATATAGAGTTGACACTCTGAAAAGTATAAACACTAACTCTGTGGCATTTTCAAAACATTTGAACAATCCGACCAGCCTGACATAGTAACATTGGCTCAACCAATGGTGTGAGATTGGGGCGGGGCTATCACTTTATCCAACTAATGGCAGATGGCGGAGGGTTCATAAACAATTTATACTATGCCTTTCTGCTCGGTAACACAGAAAATAAACACTTAAAGCATTAATGTTAAAGGCACTTACTACTAGCCAAGTTACTTAAGACAGAAGATAAGACAAAATGCCCAAGGTTGCTGAAATTTTATCCACAGCAAGCTGCATTTGATGAAAACATAAGACTTAATGGCAGTCATGACACAAAACACACACTTCTACCTTTGAACTGAAGTAACGGGTTTAGAACTGCAATCATTTTTGCCAATAATAACTGAAGTAGTTTGCATATTGATGATGTATGTGTGTTAGCGAGACATCCGAGGAAAGGTTTCTAATATAAACAGTCAGTGAGAGAGAACTCAGCTTAGCACGGGGTCTGAAGTGAAGGAAGGGTGTGAAATCCATCTGCGTTCCAACGCTTCGGCCCACCAGCGGGAACATGCTCACCTGTCAGCATCCAGTGCCGAGTCACTCGGCTGCCCACCCTCAGCTACTCCTAACCGTCTACCTGTCTCCGTCTCTCACCACTGCTGTCAAGGGCCATGACGCAAAATAAATACTTGCTCAAAACTAAATGCATTGTCATCCACCATACTGTGTGTCTCAGGCCGCAGACATACTCTAGGATCAGTGCTATGTCACAGATCACTGCTGTTATTGTTAGCTATAACTATTACAAATTATTTCAGCAGAAATCAAATAAAATATATTAAATGGAAATAATAAAACTGAAAATATGAGTTGAAGTACTAAAATGTATGAAATCTTGTTTCCACCACTTTTTAAAAAAATAAAAAAACTTTTTATATGACAATTCTGACTTTTTTCCCACAGTTCTGACTTCTTTTCTCAGAACTGAGAGATATAAACTCACAATTGCGAGAAATAAAGTCAGAATTGTGAGTTATAATGTCAGAATTGCGAGATATAAACAACTGTGGGAAATAAATTCAGAATTGCGAGTCATAAACTCACAACTGTGAGATGTAAACTTGCAATTCTGACATTTTTTTCTCGCAATTCTGACTTTTTCTTGCAGTTCTGACTTCTTTTCTCGGAATTGTAAGATATAAACTTGCAATTACGAATTATAAAGTCCTATTCTGTGGAAATTGCAAGTTAATATCTCACAACTTCATAACTGACAATTGCGTGTTATAAAGTCAGAATTGCGAGATATAAACTCGCAGTTCTGAGAAAAAAGTCAGAATTGCGAGTTTATATCTCAATTCTTACTTTATAACTCTCAATTGCGTGTTATAAAGTCAGAATTGCGAGATATTAACATTTCTGAGAAAAAAGTCAGAACTGTGAGTTTATATCGATCAATTCTGAGAAAAAAGTCAGAATTTTGACTTTATATCATGCAACTGACTATAACTCGCAATTGCGAGTTTATATCACACAATTTTGACTTTGTAACTCTCAATTGCGTTTTATAAAATCAGAATTGCGAGATATTAACATTTCTGAGAAAAAAGTCAGAATTTTGACTTTATATCACGCAACTGACTATAACTCGCAATTGCGAGTTTATATCACACAATTTTGACTTTGTAACTCTCAATTGCGTTTTATAAAATCAGAATTGCGAGATATTAACATTTCTGAGAAAAAAAGTCAGAACTGCGAGTTTATATCACTCAATTCTGAAAAAAATGTCAGAATTGAGAGATGTAAACAGACAGTTGCGAGAAATAAAGTCAGAATTGTGAGTCATAAACTCACAATTGCGAGATATAAAATTGCAATTCTGACATTTTTCTCGCAATTCTGACTTTTTTTTGCAGTTCTGACTTCTTTTCTCGGAATTGTAAGATATAAACTTGCAATTACGAATTATAAAGTCCTATTCTGAGGGAAAAAAAATACTTTTTTTCTCAAAATTGCAAATTATTTTATATCACGCAACTGACTATACATGTAACTCGCAATTGCGAGTTCATATCACACAATTTTGACTTTATAACTCTCAATTGCGTGTTATAAAGTCAGAATTGCGTGATATTAACATTTCTGAGAAAAAAGTCAGAATTTTGACTTTATATCACGCAACTGACTATAACTCGCAATTGCGAGTTTATATCACACAATTTTGACTTTATAACTCTCAATTGCGTTTTATAAAGTCAGAATTGCGAGATATTAACATTTCTGAGAAAAAATTCAGAACTGTGAGTTTATATCAATCAATTCTGAAAAAATGTTGGAATTAAGAGATGTAAACAGACAATTGCGAGAAATAAAGTCAGAATTGCGAGTCATAAACTCACAATTGCGAGATATAAACTTGCAATTCTGACATTTTTCTCGCAATTCTGACTTTTTTTTGCAGTTCTGACTTCTTTTCTCGGAACTGTAAGATATAAACTTGCAATTACGAATTATAAAGTCCTATTCTGAGGAAAAAAAAATACTTTTTTTCTCAAAATTGCAAGTTAATTTATATCACGCAACTGACTATAACTCGCAATTACGAGCTTATATCACACAATTTTGACTTTATAACTCTCAATTGCGTGTTATAAAGTCAGAATTGCGAGATATTAACATTTCTGAGAAAAAAGTCAGAATTGCAAGTTTATATCAGAATTGAAAGATGTAAACACACAATTGCGATAAAAAAGTCAACATAAAATAGAAATATTATAAATATATGTTAAATATTATCTGATTGTTGATTCTATTCAAAGGTCTGTATAAATCTGAAAAGATAAAACTATAGTAGACTATAGTAGTGTTTTTTTATCAGAATGCCTCGAATGATTCAACCCAAGTGAAGGATCACTGAGATGAAACCCTGCAAATTGTTGTCACAATTTCATTACTATTTTGAATAATAGTTCACTCCATAGTCCATATTCTTAGTCCATTAACCACTCTTAAAATCAGAATGAAAGCATTCGATCTGCCTCAACACTTCCAGGATAGTCTAAAGACTTGATTCTCCCAGCAGAGTAGAAGGTAAACATAACATTTTGCCGCCTTGTTGTTAACTAAAGCAGTAAGTGCAGCCCCGGGGCAGTGTTTACTCTCGTACCTGCAACCCCTCGACTGCACTGCCCTCAGACTATTCTCCCAGTGCATGTCCTCCAAACCCCCAATGCCTGGTCTTCAAACAGAGCTCGAGACTAGCACAAAGCAAACAAGGGCTTGGTTCAACTTGGCAATGTTGAGCGCAAGGGGTTTGCCTGCAGATTCCACAAAATAAACGCAACCAAGGCGTTGCATAACATTGACAAGAACAAGATTTTCTTCAAACTAGCAAAGGGCCGTTTTGAAACTCCAAACATTATTGCCTCTCTGCAGGGGCGACTTTTGAGCCTCTGAACGAGCCAGACGACAATTTGACAAGTTTATTTATTTATTTATTTTTTTCATTGGGAGACAACAGAAAAAGCACTTTTTCCTAACTCCAAGATCATCTACTCAATGCGACATCTTCACATTGAATCGGGTCCCAACTTAACCTCAAATAACTGATCATTTTAGATCTTCTAGGTGGGTTCATTTTCCATTGATTCTTTTGGCTGGCATCCATGACAATAGCATCATTTATAAACATGAACATCCAGATGGTGACAGGCATCAAAGCCAACCCAGCTCCCCTGTAATCTGCACACTGGCCTCCACTCGCAACACCTCCATTAAAATGAATAACATGCTGTTACCGTTGCCCAGCCCTCCCCTTCAAAACAAACTCTATAATTTACCCACATGCAAGAAAAAAACGAAAAAAAAAAAACCTTAATTTCTAGTGGTACACACACACACACATATATAACAGTTATATATATATATAACTGTCCCTTTATAGCACCTAATCATTTATGTCTCCATGTGGCCCCCCACCTCTTTGCATGAGATTGATTTTTAATAAGCAGAGGTATCATCCATCTATCTATCTATAAGTGTCACCTCAGTTCTCTTTCGGGGATAATGTTCTTATTGTATGCAATCCTCTGGGTGCTGGAAGTCATGCTGTCTTTACTCAGAAAAGCAGAGGGGGGAGAGAGAACTGTGGGATTAGAGTGTCCGACCTCCCAGCGTCAACTATCAAAAGCTCCTAGGCCCCGAACGGGACTGAGGACTCAGCAACACTGTTATTTCCTGTTACCTGCAGACCACGAAGCGCTAGGCCAAGCACATATAAATGTGCTCAATTACGAAGCTGCATCTGATGAATGTTTTGTGGTTAATTTTCAAAGAGAACCATATCTTGTGATTAACTGCAGAATAACAATTACTAAAAGGAGAATGTGGAGTTTATGGAGCAGGTTCAAGTGTAAAATGGATTTAATATAGAGAGCAAAAACAGACACATGCAATGTTATTCATCTCAGGATACTCAGCATACATATGTCACCACTTCTCACAAACAGGGTACAGATTAGGGTCTGAAGTGCTGAAAAACCTCATAAACCTTAAAAAAAATATGTATGTATTTATTTATTTATTTATTTTTGTCAAATGGTCTGTTAAAAAGAAAGCTCTCAACCAAATCACTAATCTAAAAAGGTCAAAACAGTTATTATTTTACGTTTTATTTTCTATTGAGTAATAACATTTGGGACATGTCTAAATACAGTTTTATATGGAAGCTTGTTACAAAAAATAAAAAAGATAATTGCGACTTTTATCTCACAATTGCAAGATATAAAGTCATAATTGTGTGATATAAAGTCATAATTGCGTGATATAAAGTCAGAATTGCGAGTTTAAAGTCAGAATTGTGAGTTATAAAGTCATAATTGTAAGATATAAACTCGCAATTGCGTGTTATGTGCAATAGTGAAGGGAAAAAACTGACACTTTTTCTTTATAAGACTTAATTGCGAGTTTATATTTTATTCTTGCAACTGTAAGAAAAAAAAGTCAGAATCGTGAGATAAAAAGTTGCCATAACTTTATTTATTTATTTTTTTGTTGCGAAAACAAGTTTCCATAATTTTAAGACCTGAAAAGTTCTCTATAATAATAATAATAATAATAATAAAAATATACAAATATTAACATTAAATTACAGAAGAGGATTAGGGCCAAGCAATAATAAAAAAAATAAAACCATCTCGAGATTAAAGTTGTTAAATTTTGAGAAAAAACTTGTTAAATTTTGAGAAAAAAGTCGAGATAAAATGTCGAGAATAAACTCGTTAACCCTCAGGGGTCTGAGGATTTTTGGGGCCTTGGAGAAGTTTTGACATGCCCTGACATTTGTGCTTTTTTCAGTTGTTCATAAACATATTAATGGAAAAAGTGTCATTACACTGTATTCAGCACAAACTAGGCTACAATAATATGTGAGGAACATGTATGTACATGTTTGTGTTTTTGAAAGAATAATGTTTATACGTGGTTATTGAAAAAACAAAAAACTTAAGTCACTGAAATAAAGCCAAAAAATATATATTAAATCTTTGTTCACAAGACTTCTGGGTATTTGAGGTTGTAGACTAGAGCTTTTGCTTCAAAATGAGGTAAAAAATTATGCTGCCTGCTTGTTCATATAAAACAATAGAGAGATTTAAATGTTCTAAAACATCTTTGGTCAAGAAACACAGTATGCGTGGAGGTGTGAATCTTCATGAATAATGGGTGATTCTCACCGGAGAAGACAAAAGAATTGCATAAAGAGCTCTAATGAGCTGCATAAATAATGAACTCTTTCAGACAGGTAGGCTGTGAAAAAACCCTCTGTTGATCATGTCTCAAGTCTCATCATGGTGTAAATCAAACATACAGAAAAAATAGCAATACTGTGAAATATTATTACAATTTATTCTTTAAAATATAATGTATTTCTGTGATGCAAAGTGTCTGAACAATTATGTTACCTCTATGGCATTTCATATAGGCTTTTAGCTTAAAAGCATGCACAATTGGAGAAATACTGATGGATTCTCATATGTTTGTCAATTTTCTATACAGAGGAGTAATATTTATTCAGGATTTATTGTCATTAGTGCTGGATACTGTGTTTTGAATTCATACTCGCAGCAGGAGGGCGCTCTGTGCACCTTTAGTCCACAAATGCCTGAGCACTAAAGAAAAATAGGCAATCCAGGAAATAACTGAACTAACAGAGGCCAGAGGTCGCTAACTATGGCTATATTTGAGACGATGAATGCATGCATTGACTCAGAATTTGTGTCTGAATAGTGCTCCCTCCGTTTGTGCGTGGCCGCATTAGCGGATAATGAGCTGAATCACGGACTTCTGACATGGCTCTCTTTTCATACAGATTACATGAACACAGAAGGTTTTGACTTACATGATTTAAAACCTGACATTTCAACGTTTTTTTAGACATAAGTCTAATTTTTTTGTGATTAGTATTCACTAAGTTACAGTTCATTTTCTAAGAACTATCAGATTGGACTTCGTTCAGAGGGAGACGAGAGATCACGCATCATGTTAGTTTTCTTTATTTTAAAAAAAGCACAACATTTTGTTTTTACTCTGAGTGTACACAAATAAAAGAAGATATTCCACAGATTAAAATGGTGTATAACTCTTAATTGTATGTGCAACATTGACAGAGTATTTTGAGTCTCTTTCACACTGGTAAGAAAAAAAACGCGGTGATCACGCCGGTGTGACCGCCGACCCGAGAGTGTTAAATTACGAAAAAAACTAGTTAAATTTCAAGAAAAAAGTCGAGATAAAATGTTGAGAATAAAGTCATTAAATTACGAGAAAAAAGTCATTAAATTATGAGAACAAATACGTAATTTAACAAATTTGTTCTCGTAATTTAACAACTTTTTTCTCATAATTTAATGAGTTTATTCTCAACATTTTATCTCAACCTTTTTCTCAAAATTGAATGAGTTTTTTCTCGTAATTTAACAAGTTTATTCTCAACATTTTATTTCGCCTTTTTTCTCGAGATTTAACAACTTTAATCTCGAGATGGTTTTATTTTTTGTTTATTATTGCTTGGCACTTATCCTCTTCCGTATTAAATAGAACATTTGTGCATTTTTTATGCTATGGCTTACCTAACATATCTAATAATAAAAAAATAGCAAAATTACAAACAAAGTAAAAAAAAAATTAAATAAAAAAAAAAAAAAGCTTATTGACAATACACTGTTACATTGCAACATATTGAATATTATACCAACAGACATACTGTATAAAATACAGTACAGTTTTCACAGATGTTTTGCCGATGTACATGTGATTTTCGAATGGGTATTCACTGACATTGCCGTTCCTCATCTGGAACCCTCAACAATAGTATAGTAATAAGAGTGATCCAGGATCTTCCCTGAACATCTACTTGGTTTGAGAACATGGCTTCTGACCTACAGTACAATGCACTGAGAGCTGGGAAAAGAGAGGCCCATCTGTCTATGTGAGATACACAGTGCCCTTAACAGACTGCGAACAGCCCTCACACTCCCTCTGCCTCCTCTGGGGACTTGAGAGGACTGGACAGAGGCTAGTCAGCAAGTGCCAGGTCTGTCCAAGGTCCAGGGGCACTTCTGGACCCATCAGCCCCTGCTGCTGGGAGCAGACTCAACTCTCAGAGCCCTAATATGGAGAGTCATTATCTGTGGACTTACTGCCTGTGATCTTAACCTCATACAGTGAAGGCGAATGAGAACCATGGAAGTTCATTAGAAAACTACTAGTGGGAACAAATGTGAGAGCACTCGTGCACTTTCTTCTTGACCTGCATGTAAAATCCAGAGCAAATTAAGCCACACCCCCACTTCGGCAAATTCTTATCAGCGATCGCAATTTCTTAGAGAGCGAAAGAGGACTTTGGCAAAAGAAATCTTGGGGAAATAACCCATCATATATGCTTCTAGGAATCTGATGGTATCAATGTTGTTGGCACCTAATCTGGAGATCAGTGTTCCAATGTGAAAGAGAGATAAGCAGGGAGATCTGTGTCTGAAAGTCAAAAAAAAGAGCTAAGAGCCATTATACGAAAGCCTTATCCCTTTATGCCTAGAACTCAGGGATGAACTGACACTATTATAGTGATTGGTTGAATCATATTTAGCAGAAAAGTTTCAGCAAAATAGAATATATGTAAAATATTCTATTTTGCAGCAGCTTTAAATGTAAATCAGAATTTATAATTATAATTGTATATTTAAACAAAATAGTTTAATATATTTACGTTTAATTTCCTACAAAATTACCATAGTGTGCTATTTACAGTTACAAATTAAAGGGTTAGTTCACCCAAAAAATGAAAATTCTGAAAATTAATTACTCGCCCTCATGTCGTTCCACACTCGTAAGACCTTTGTTCATCTTCAGAACACAAATGAACGTATTTTTGATAAGATCCGATTGGCCTCCATTGCCAGCAAGATAATTAACACTTACAAACGCCCAGAAAGCTACTAAAGACATATTTAAAACAGTTCATGTGACTACAGTGGTTCAACCTTAATGTTATGACGAATCAGTGGTTCGGAGTGCGTATCAAACTGCCAAAGTCACGTGATTTCAGTAAACAAGGCTTTGTTACGTTATAAGTGTTTCAAAACGTTTCGAAATTTCAATGGTTCGATGGCAGTCTGATACACGCTCCGAAACACTGATTCGAAACAAAAGATTCGTAAAGCTTCAAAGCTTCATGAAGCAGTGTTTTGAAATCGCCCATCACTAGATACTGTTGAACAAAGTCGTTCTTTTGTTTTTTTTTGGCACACAAACGTATTCTTGTCACTTACATTTCTGAGGTTGAACCACTGTAGTCACATGAACTGTTTTAAATATGTCTTTAGTACCTTTCTAGGCATTTGAAAGTGTTAATTATCTTGCTGTCAATGGAGGCTGTCAATTTTTATCAAAAATATCTTAATTTGTGTTCCGAAGATCAAAGGTCTTACGGGTTTGGAACGACATGAGGGCGAGTAATTAATTACAGACATTTTATTTTTGGGTGAACAAACCCTTTAAGCAAGAAAATTACTCATAACTGTATCTAAATAAAAGTGTTAAGTGAAACCCAATTATGAAGAGAAAAGTTATTAATTGAAGCTGTATCCCTTTGGTGTCCCTCAGGTGTCTGTTTTGGGCCCATGAGTTTTTCAAACAAATCACAATCGAGAAAAACAACAACGATCCCATTAACCTAATAAAAACATCACTCATAATGACAAAAACTACAGTGGTCTATAGTGTAGTGCAGTGCTTATTTTAGATATCCCCGGCTCTATTTGTCCCATACCTCTGTTCCTTTACAGGAATCCTCTACAGCTCCCTTAGCAGCTTCCCGCACCCCATCTCTAATTACCTGCTTTACTGTATCTGCAGTCCGATAAAATGCTAATTTCGCAGCACATTAATTCCTTCAGGCTGAACAATAAGCAACACAAAGCCGCAGCCCTGCTGTCTGGGGTAAAACGAGGAGGAGGGGTGATCGAGAGAGAAGCTGAAAGAAAAAGAATGAATGAGAGAGAGAGAGAGAGAGAGAGAGAGAAAGAGGACGGTTTTCCCCAAGCAGGACTGTGGAGACGGCTTGAATTATCCAGAGGTCAATGAGATGAAGTAAGAGTTCATTGATTGGCCGTTTGAAAAGCAAACAGAAGTGTTGAGAGAGAAAGGAAAGCGATGATCTATCGGCAGAACATGAGCAGAGGTTGCCGGGGCAGACCGGGTCAGGATACACCCCTGGGACAGCACTAGCAGATTGAGAGAGACAGGAAGGTTACAAGACGCTGTATCATTTAAATTGCACCTGTGGAACAGAGAAACGCCAGCCCAAGAGAGAGGGACAAATGTCTGTCTGTGTCTACAACGGCATCAAGTGTGGAACATATGTGCCCGAGTATGTACTTACTGTTGCTGCACAACATGCTGTTACACAGCATGCTTTCTTTTTTAAGGCATTGCGTTTTTATAAACCAACACTATGGGGAGTGAGAGGGAAATGTCATTTCTGAGGAAGAATTTTACCAGGTTTGCGGCATCAGACCTTTTTTGTCAGTCAGGTGGTCCCTTCCTGTCTCTAACTGAGCAGTTCTTGGCTACAATAATGTCTGGCTTTGTTGGAGTACTCAGGCTATTTTATCTGTATTATTTGTTCGTTCATTCCTTTGTTCACTCTTTCTTTCTCTTCAGCAGGCCAAATCCAAACCTAAGCAAGCAAAATAGAAGGACATTACATGCTTCGTTGACATCTTGGGTTTCACCTCTTTCGCGCCGTAGTCTCTGGATTAGCCGCCAGCTCATACTGGGTGCTTCAGAAATCAAACAGTTTCAAAGCTTAATGACTTTTGCTTTTTAATGGCTTTACTTACGCACCTCATTTATTCCTTTCCGACTCATGATGCAGTAATTAACCAGATTTTTGTTTAATTTCTTAGAGGCCGTCAGGACCACTGGAAGAATCGAAAGGAGAAGAGTAAGGGTTAGTTCACCCAAAAATGAAAATTCAGTCATTAATTACTCACCCTCATGTTGTTCCAAACCCGTAAGACCTTTGTTCATCTTCAGAACACAAATTAAGGTATTTTTCATAAGATCCGATTGGCCTCCATTGACAGCAAGATAATTAAAGGAACACGCCACTTTTTTTGAAAATAGGCTCATTTTCCAACTCCCCTAGAGTTAAACAGTTGAGTTTTACCGTTTTCGAATCCATTCAGCCGATCTCCGGTTCTGGCGGTACCACTTTTAGCATAGCTTAGCATAGTTCATTGAATCTGATTAGACCGTTAGCATCGCACTTAAAAATGACCAAAGAGTTTTGATATTTTTCCTATTTAAAACTTGACTCTTCTGTAGTTAAATCGTGTACTAAGACCGTAATAATCAAGGAACTTTGCTGCCGTATCATGGCTGCAGCAGGCGCAATGATATTACGCAGCGTCTCTCACATACGTCTCCATGGTTGCAAGGCACGTTCCCTGTGCAAGCCGGGGCTCACGGGCGCTGCGTAATATCATTGCACTGCTGCAGCCATGGAACGGCAGCAAAGTTCCTTGATTATTACGCCTGAATGAGAGTATAGTTCCTAGCCATATCGGCCTAGAAAATCACAACTTTTCATTTTCCGTCGGTCTTAGTACACGATGTAACTACAGAAGAGTCAAGTTTTAAATAGGAAAAATATCAAAACTCTTTGGTCATTTTTAAGCGTGATGCTAACGGTCTAATCAGATTCAATGAACTATGCTAAGCTATGCTAAAAGTGGTACCGCCAGAACCGGAGATCGGTAAAACTCAACTGTTTAACTCTAGCGGAGTTGGAAAATGAGCCTATTTTCAAAAAAAGTGGAGTGTTCCTTTAACACTTTCAGATGCCCAGAAAGCTACTAAAGACATTTAAAACAGTTCATGTGAGTACAGTGGTTCAACCAACGAGAATACGCTTGTGCACCAAAAAAAAACAAAAGAACGACTTTATTCAATAGTATCTATTGATGGGTGTTTTCAAAATACTGTTTCATGAAGCTTCGAAGCTTTACAAATCTTTTGTTTCGAATCAGTGGTTCGGAGCATGTATAAAACTGCCAAATTCACGCCCCCCAGTGGTGAACCATTGAAATTTCGAAACACTTATGACGTAACGAAGCCTCGTTTACTGAAATCATGTGACTTTGGCAGCTTGATACATGCTCCGAACCACTGATTCGAAACAAATGATTCGTAAAGCTTTGAAGCTTCATGTTTTGAAATCATCCACCACTAGATATTGTTGAATAAAGTCATTATTATTATTATTATTATTATTATTATTATTATTTGTGCACAATAACATTTCACTTCATAATATTAAGGTTGAACCACTGTAGTCACACAAACATTTTTTTTTTTTTGTTTTTTTTTTAAATATGCTTTTAGTACCTTTCTGGGCATCTGAAAGTGTTAATTATCTTGCTGTCAATGGAGGCCTCACTGAGCCGTGGGATTTTATCAAAAATATCTTAATTTGTGTTCTGAAGATGGGTGTGGAATGACATGAGGGTGAGTAATTAATGACAGAATATTCATTTTTGGGTGAACTAACCCTTTAAACTGAAGGATGATTGGGTGTTGGTTGGGCCGGAGAGGGGTGCAAAGCTCTGACTCTCTGAAAGGGACAGATTTCAGTCCACGGCTAAGCTGCTCTCTTCTCAGTCAGTGATAAGCTAAGCAAAACAGTGATCCATGCACAAATCACTTCCTCTGCAAGTACACAGGAGATTCACATTTGTATAAAAGTGCCTGCGAACTAACTTGTTTTCAATTGTCTTGATTCACTGGAGCATGATGGACATTACAGCCATCTGAATGCCTCCAATAGGCACCATATGTTTGCCCAGGGCCCCTGGCCTGATCTTTGAAAAGGTTCCCAGTAGTTTGTTATTCGGCAGCGAGGAGATATATCAATGAGATCAGGCGCACAAGTACATACATTCAAATACAAGGTACAGAAAGAAAAGTTTAACAACCCTATAATCTCGTTAATCCAGTGGAACAGAGTTTGAACCATGAGGGACAATGTGGGCATTCTGTCATTCCCAGAAAAGACGACACGGTAAAGACCAGTGAAACACTGGGCACTTTCAGAACGGTTGGCTTTCATTCAGTTGGATAAAATAAAATGTTACATCATAACTTGTTAACCATCTTCCTACTGGCCGTGTCTGTTTCCACTGAGGGTGTGGAGGAACGGGTAGGGTGTGCATTGCCCTGAAGCAAGCAAACTTGCTCTGTTAGCAACTTGGAGGATCTAATTTGCAAGATGTCTGCAAACGTTTATCAAAGGCAGTGACTCGAGTTTGGGAAGGACTGCAAATCTTCGAGGAGTGAACGGCATGATGTTTGTGTCCTTAACCCTAACCCTTTAATTAAAGTCTTACGGTTGGGTGTGAAGATTTATCGGGCATTACATAACGCAGTTGCTTTTACTTTACACGAGTAGAGCGCTACAAGAGAGGGATCTTCAAGTCCCTTTCATCTTAAAGAAGGCTCCTGGAGTGGGCCAAATGTGCAGAAATTCCTCACTCACTTATTCAGCAGAAACACATCCACTCTGCTTGTAGAGTCGAGCCAGGAACTCATGAGAACTGCATTGAAATGCCTGCAGTAACTTAGTACCTCATAATCTGCACCGTAAAATGCAGGAGTTTTCCAAGAATTTCACTTCAGACAGGATGCGCTCAGCTATCTCTTCTCCCTGGGAGGCGTCTCTGCCGAAATGCGTTAACGCGGCGGCCAGGGCACGTCTGCTGCTGCATGCGACGGATAATCCGAAGTATTCCTGCAATGTCTGTGAGCTACACCCCACTACACTTTCTGCATGAATAATCGTGGAAGAGCCGCATAAATTTACATGGCCTTCCAATTCCCCAAAAAGTCAGGAAAACCCTTTTTTTAAGAGACATGACATCTAATGAAATGTAAACCACATTAGGAGAGAGGAAAAGGTAAGAGTAATGTTAGACATGCCAGGAAGTGCAGGCATGTGTTTATGGAGGTATTCTGCAAATGTGTTACAGAGGCGCAATCAATTACTCTAACCATTATTATTTAAAAATAGCTTTGTATAATGAGCAGCCTTTCTAACATAGCTTCCTACGATGGAACAGAACGATTTCATACACCACACATTTCATGTCCTCTGCACATGAGACTTGAGTTTTGAGGTTAGCATGTTGCTAAGCTAAAAACATGACAATCTAATAAACATAAAAATGCAAAACTACATAATCGTGTGCAGTCTAAAATTAAATTACATAAAGAATACATGCTGCCTTGGAATTAGGCTAAAACTAGAATTTGACCACTGGCTTGCTGTTTTTTTCAGGGTCTCACAAGTGAGTGCTGTATTTTTAAGATGTTTTAAGAGGTTTTTTCTTCATATAGTGGACTTCAACGGGGTACAACGGTTTGATGGTCCAAATTGCAGTTTCAATGCCGCTTCAACAGGCTCTACACGATCCCAACTGAAGAAAAAGGGTCTTATGTAGCAAAACGATCTGTCATTTTCTAAAATGTATATACTTTTTAGCTACAAATGCTCATTTTGCACTGCTCTGCGATGCACCGCGTATTACGAAATCACATTGGAAAGTTCACGTGTGACGTAGGCGGAAGTACAGATCCAGTGTCTACAAAGCAAACATGTAAAGACTAAGGGCCCTATAATACATCCGGCGCAATGCGACGCTAGGCGCAGCGCAAGTGTGTTTGCTAGTTTGCGTCCGGCGCCGTTCATGTTTTCATGTTCAGTGGCACGTCCTTAAATTAGTAAATGCATTTGCACCAGTTAGTGCACCCATGGGCGTGCTGGTCTAAAAAAGAGGTGTGTTTAGGCGCATTGCCGGCGCATTGCTATTTTAAGGAGCTGAAAATAGACTGCGCCATAGACCAACTCAAACCTGGTCTAAAGTCTAAAGTCAATGGCGCAATATTTTTTTGTTAGAGCGCGTTGGTAGAAACTGCACCTCTGGGCGCGTCCACAGTGCGCGTTGACTTTTCTTATTACACACAGGGATGCGCATCACACAAACATGCCAAATATTAAAAACAAAAGGATTACAGTGTAAAAGAATATTATTGTGTAGGCTACATAAAAATAAAAATGTAATGATGAATAGTCATTGCGTGTATTAGAATTAGGCTACCTATTTTCAATTCAGCCTATTACTACTTATAATGATGAACGAAATCGTGCCAATACACACATATATATATATATATATTAACTAACTCATCGCGCGGAGCTATTTGAAAGCCTGCATTTGCAAGCCCGCTTTAACTTTGCGCACGAACAGATCGGTTTCTTCGCTTGAAAAGCGTTCAGCTTTTCCGCCAACAAATTCCGCCATGAAAATAGCAATCCGCCATGGCGCAAGCGCATCTCGCTCTTAAAGGGAATGGGAGATGACATTCTGATTGGTTTATTGAACGTTACGCCCATTACTCATTAAGAGAATAGGGACAACCCATTTCAAAAATGCCCCCCGGCGCACGGACCGTTTTTCTGTCGTTAAAATAGCAAAAGTGGATTTGGACACGCCCTGAGTGCACCTGCGCCGTGCGCTTTACACTTTGCGTTTAGATCATTAAAATAGGGCCCTAAAAGTCTAACGCCCTTTACAAAAAAAGGTAAGGAGAAACTGAGATGGAGTTTTTCGCCCCTCCCGCGATACTTCCGCCTATGTCACGCATGACCTTTCCAATGTGATTACGTAATGCGTGGCGCATCGCAGAGCAGTGCAAGATGAGAATGTGTGGTTAAAAAGTATATACATTTTTCTTTTTTTTTCTTTTTAGAAAATGACCAATCGTTTTGCTACATAAGACCTTATTCCTCAGCTGTAGAACCTTTTGAATCTGCATTGAACTGCAATCTGGACCTTCAACCTGTTGGTAACTGTTGAAGTCCACTATATGGAGAGAAATCCTGGAATGTTTTCCTCAAAAACCTTAATTTCTTTTTAACCGAAGAAAGAAAGACAACTAATCCTTTAAACAATTTAAAAACACATCTGAAAACTCATTAGAATTCAGTATAATTAAGATACTTAAACAGAATAACCTTTGCATCTGAAGTGCATCTATGATGCCTTAAAATGCTAGATTTTGGAATAGAGCAAAAGAGTGTGTGGATTAGCAAACATTTTTCAAAGTTTATACTTTTTCAGATCTCCAATGTGACATTTTGATGCCTTTTCTTCATGTCATATTCTAGCATTTTCATGAAGCATTTTCCTGATGTGATCTTACGCAATAGGTGCCCCAAATGAAACGACCACAGTGATCAGAAATCACAATAAGGCTCTCCACTTCTCCACTATGCTCTCTGATTATTCATGAGGGCTTTTGAGAGGAGATCATATCAGATTTGATGGAGATCCATCAGAGTCTGACAGACGTGCCACTCCATAACCTCTAACTTGCTACTTCACAAATACACCGCAGAACGCTTCTTCATAAAATTCCCTTCGCAATCAGCAACAGACTTGTACGATCGTGACAATATACTAATCAGGCTCTCTCTCTCTCCATTTGGCTCTTCAAGGCTGGGTTCACGCTCGCAGAAGACTGTTTGCTGAAATACATCCCTTTCGCTGCTTCTGCCAGACATCAGGCACTACTCCTGCCAACTGTCTCTACCTCCTCTCGCCTATTGTTTTCATTGGCTCTCCTGGTCTTTTTTTCTTGACTCATCTCTTCCGCTTGTAACTCCCTCCTCATCGCTCAGTTCTCTTTGACTATGTTAGCACACTAATATGCTACTCTTGCTATTTCTGCAGTACATACACAAAATACATTACATACACATGTGGATTTTAAAGGTATAGTTAAAAAATAAAATAAAAAAAAGACGTGTTCACCCTCACGTCTATCCAAACCTGTACGACTTTTTCTTTCATTCAACACAAAAGAAGACATTTTAAATAATGTCTTTTCTCTTTTCCATGCAACAACAGAATAGCCACACAAAGAAACTGAGGAATAGAAGTCATTATTCATTAATAGTCATACGGGTTTGAAATTACATTAAGGTAAGTAAAATTTTACTTTTACTTGGCTGGACTGCCAAAACTTAAGACATTTTGCATAAAAAGAAATAAAAGTAATATAACAGTCAAACCACAGATAAGGTGATGCTACTCAGGGAATTAAAAAACATACTTAATGAGATGTCTGCATATAATATTTTAAAAAAAGTTAAATTTAAGGTAAAAAAAAAAAATAATTTCAGATATAATAATTATACTCTGAAATGTTTGTATGCAATTTGGTTGCACATAAGGTAGTTTTCATAAGCATTTGTCTTCATGACAAATTTAATCAAGCATACATATGTAATTAACAGTAAATGCACTTCTCTCTAGTTTTTATTTTTTATTTTTTATGGATAACTAACAAACTGTGAACATTTGATAACTTTCCCAAGGAAAATGCAACATTAAAGTAAGTGACTTTCTGCATTTGAAACTGATTAAGCAATGAGACATGATTTACTTTGGTAAGTTGTACTGTATCTTTCAACATACCTTCTGATGTTCATGCATGTTTTTCATGCTATAACTTGTATTAAAGTGGAAGAGATGACTGCTGAGGTGCTACAGCGATCTGTCACGTCACCTTTAAGAGTGTCCAAACTCTATTTATTGTTTGAGTTTGTGATAAAATGGACATGATCTGAAATAATGTTTGATGTAGGGAAAAACTGCAGACCTGGCAACCCTGCCTTGAACTACGGGTGATTCATAGGGTCAAACAGAGCCTGCTTTAACTTCATTATTTTTTAACTGTTAATGTGTTATTGTCTCATTAACTTGCCCTAAATTCAACACGAGAGATTTTTCCGCCCCCTTTTGATTGAGAGGATATAATTGACCCTGATCATTGGCTGTTTTTAAACAATCGGCCGATGACTGATAGTGAAAATAATTGCTTTTATGGGCTGGTACCAATTATTGGCTGATTCATCTGTGCATCTTTGCAGTTTTACAGCAAAAAATACAATAAACATGAATTTAATAACATAAGATGCAACATAAAACCCTAATGTACATACCTGATAAGAAAAAAAAAAAAAAAAAAAAAAAAAACGAATAAGAAATATATTTTTTCAGTGAAAAACCATGTCAATTTTTTTTTTTTTTTACTGTAAATAATAATAACTGGTTCTTTTTTTACTTCCAAACATTGTACATTTAAAATATTATATTGCAAAATTGCATTAAATGTTCTATTAGATCTATTAGTTTTTCATGTATAGAGTAAAGGAACTTACCATTAACCAATTAAAAGATTTTTACCATAGTATTTTTTCCCGTCGTTAACCGTTAAAATTACTTTTTTTTTGTTTTGTTATAACAGTATACTGTGCAAAATACAGAAGGCTATTCTCATCTGAACACAGCTTATCTTTTTTTCTTTTTTTTTCTCTCTGAACTATGGCACCTCCCCCCAAATATCTGCTCCTCTCCGTCTGCTGCTGCTGGATGTTCGGTGCTCGCCTCCTTGTTTTCCCAACAACGCTGCAACTGCGTCTGCCGTCTGGCACAGCTGTTCTCGCAGGGTCCCCACGGCCTCTTAAAAAAGGCAATAAATCAATCCGGGCACTCAATACAAGCGGGAAATTGACCAATTAAAGTGGCCCAAGATGCTTATGTTCAGGCGGACGATTTTACAAATTGGCCATCTATTTAGACTGGGGACTGGCAAATTCACTGGCTGGATTCAGTCCATTAGTGTTTCTCTCTATCTCCGTCTCTTACTTGTGGTGGTTTGACACTCATCGGTGTCATTTCACCCGCACAGATCAACATAGTCAGGCACCGTGTGCTGGTTTAGAGTGCAATCTCATCTAAAACCGATCTGAAATCCTTTTTTATTACCCCAAATTCCTCATTACACTGTTTAGTTAACACTTTGATGTATGAATTATTGAATCAAAATTACTTCAAACCAAGAATATGATCATGAAAAAAACAAATCTAATAATAATGTTCCCATTTTAAGTTATTGAATCTATTTTTATAGCTATAAATCACCTCTAAATAAAAGTGGATATTATGTTACTGTATAGGATGAATTATTTCAATTTCTTTCATCAGTGTTTTTAAACAAGGTACCAGCAAAAAGCAGAAATCAGACTATGTTTGCAAAATAAGCATACTATTGATATTGGCAAATGTTGTGTAATTGGATTAAAATAATTATATAAGATATATTTTTATTAATAAAAATACACTGTAAACCCTAATGCTCAAAATAATTAATTGGTTTGAGTAGGACAAACTTAAATTAAACAAATTAGTTAGGTATATTTTAAGTAAACTGAACTGTTTCATTATTTTGAGTTTTATGAACTTATTTCTTTTAATTTGAACAAACAAACTTAAGTTTAACTGAAACTGGGCTGGGATTTCTATGCTTTGACCATGGCACTCAAATAGGAGAGTAAATACTAAAATTAAGTGTTATAAAATGTTTTTTTGTGCAAGATTAATATTAAGTGGGAGATTTTGTAGCGATTAATGTTTTGTTATGCTAATCTAGAAGAGTTTCTGTTAATGTGTGTTTTTGGAGAATTACTATCAGTGACAAGTGGTGCATGCGGCTTGATTTGAGAGAAAGTATGTTAAATCTTTATATTGATGTACTCATTCAGCAATGCTACAACATGCTATTGCTAACATGTTAGAACATTAGCATTGTCTGAATTAGCTTGTTATAGCTAGCTAAGTTTACACTAATAAAAATGTTTACACTGAGGTTACATGATAATTTTAAGTTAAATGTATGAATTTGTACTCAAACATTTCTAGTTGAGAACAATTCAAATGTATGAGAACAAAATAACAATCTGCCAGTTCTGCTTACTTAATATTACACATTCTCAAAATTTCATGTTTTGGACTTTACTTAATTAATAGGTCGGCATTCACATTTCACATTCGGTATATCTCCATATATGCCTCTATGTTGACACAGCAGGGTCATATTTCACCATTTGTAGTATGACTGTTATTGTAAGGCTGATTCCAGAGCCCAGGACTTCATTTCAGTGTTATTTGTGCTGCTTTCAGAGTCCGATTACGCCCTCTAAGTCAACCAGCCAGCAAATCTGTGCTGAAAAATGAGAAATGCTACAGGTGTGCCGGCAGCTGTTTGCAATTTTTCTGTGTGCTGGCTTTTTATGGTGCCTCAAAAAAATTCATTATCATTTTTTCCCCCTTTAATGCACGTGCATGTATGTTTGTGTCAAATCTTTTCTTGTGTTATTATCAATCTCAAGGTAATGATCCGGTAAATAAACAGATGTATGGATGTTTCTCTATATTCTGTCTCCAGTGACTAACGAACTGCTCGTTAGTGCTCTTCTTCCTCGTCACGTTGTTTTATCATGAGCAAACGTGTAGCACCCAGAGTTTGGTGCTCAACACTGTTTTTTGTTAAGTTAATTTATGGTACTATGGCAACCGACAACGACAACACCATCTGATCTACATCATCCAAGGTCTGTTTTCCTCCATAAGTCTTGACTTCTACAAACAATTTAAAAGAAGAATAAAGAGTCAGAGAAATGAAACAGAAGAAAACACGTAGAATCATAAAAGTCCAAAAAAGCTGTGTCTTTTTTTTAAAATAAAATAAATACAATTGTATAAGTTGGTCACAAAGGTAGATATGAGAATTTAACAATTGTGATTACGACCCTACCTTTTCCCGCATTAAATGGCCAAAATTATATACTGAACAAAGATACCAAACAAATACTATTTACATAACATATTCATGTTATTTATTTATTTAAATTGTATAAATTTAAGTCGTACACATCACAATATCCCTCATTTAAATAATTCCTGCCCCAAGGCTTAAACAAAACAAGGGGCGAGGCCTGGTTGAGTTGCGTTATTAGTATGTTGAAACTCACGGTTATGGTAAAATACGTGACATTTCCCAAACATGCTCAAAGTAGTTGACAAATCACAACACACTGGTCCAGCCAACCAATCAGAGCACATTGAGCTTT
Organism: Chanodichthys erythropterus; assembly: GCF_024489055.1. Classification (NCBI taxonomy): domain Eukaryota; kingdom Metazoa; phylum Chordata; class Actinopteri; order Cypriniformes; family Xenocyprididae; genus Chanodichthys; species Chanodichthys erythropterus. The sequence goes on from NC_090244.1 coordinate 19,295,730, forward strand.
TCAGAGGGAGGAGCTTCATAGAGACCGGAACTAGACTACCGTTACTGACAGACTGGGAAAAGAGGTGCTGCAACACTGTAAAATATATAAAAAAAATAATGTGTTTTTTGAACATCCAAGTGAAAGTGACAGTAGCTGCGTTTTTATTACAGATTTGCGCAAAACTTTAGCGATATTTTCTAAATATCAATAAAAAAAATATTGCGAAATGATGCCGTTTCCATTAACCGATCTTATGCGACTAAAACGTTTTTTTTTTTTTTTTTTTTTCTCTCGCTATAAGTCATTACAAAAATCATGGCAATGGATGTTGTCCTATCTGCTTCGAGGACTTGATAAATTTAAATTATGGCATTTCTTTGTTGTTTAGAATCCAGTAGTCCCGTAATACTTTGGTCTTTTATGAGTTTAATAAAGAACTCTCGTCTTCTGTCCAAACATACCGCGCTATCTTTAAAGAAAGATCGACTTTTACATACGTCAGGTGACCCGTCAATGCGAAAAAATTGTTTTCATTGCAGTTTTGCGAAATATTCTTTTTTCGAATTGCCTGAAAACCACCTCATGCAAGCATAAAACTTTTTTGCGATATATGGGAGTTTTTGCGAAATTGACGTTTCCGTTGGGCATATTTTCAATTCGCAATTTTTATTTGCACAATTTGAAGAGTAATGGAATTGCGGCTAATAAAAGTGACATGTGAAGGCCAAATATGATAAGCCATGTTCTCTACTTTTAACCCATACAAGTTAGGAGTAGTGAACACACACGCCCGGAGCAACGGGCAGCCATTTTTGCTGTGGCGCCTGGGGAGTGATTGGGGGAGTTAGGTGCCTTGCTCAAGGGCACCTCAGTCATTTACTGCTGGTATTGAGAATCGAACCCCCAACCTTCAGGTTACCAGTCTGACTCTCTAACCATTAGACCTCAACTGCCCTTTTTAATAATAATAGGTCCTCTAGTAGAGCCTAAAAACAAAATCAAGTCTTTGTAATGGGCATAATAGGTCCTCTTTGATTCAAGTTGCTTTATGACTGATTCATTAAAAATAATCAGCTCATAAAATTCACAAATTAGACTCCACTGGCCATGTTTTTTTCATATAATCAGCAAAGACAAAGCAATTGAAAGTGACCTCAGCTGTCAATTTCACAGAACTAATTCCTGCCACAGGAAAATGACATTTTGACAAAGCTGATTGGCTAATGGCTCCACACAGAGACTTTCACTAGTGACATTTATGATGCCAACGACTGCAAAAAGGGAAAAAAATAAGTCCATTTCACACTTTTCTTCCAAAAAATACTTACTTAAAGAAGTGTGTGAACTACAGAAGAATGAAAAGAGGCAGCAAAGGCACGTTGTGAAGCTCAGCGCTGGTAAAATGGACGGCACTTCATCTATTGAAGAGGCAGAGTGAAGACGCATGAACTTTCACCACCCTCTGAGACATACACTTACTAACCATCATTCGCTCTCTCTGTGTTCAATGATGGATGCCTTATTAGACCCAGTCCAGCTTACCCTGATCTGAGATCTGCTTTCAGTGTCTCCCTCATGATGTGTAAGTTACGAGTAAAGCAGCAGTAGCAGGTCTTGGATCAGCACAAACAGGCAACCTCAACCCAGAGCTTTTAAGAAAGAGCCGTAACGCAAAGCGCCCTCCGCATAATCTTCACGTGTGCCTGTTAAGAAATCTCAATGCAAATTCATATTTCACACATCTGAGTCAGAGCTTTATGCTCTGCGGGAGAAAATCTTCCACAGTAGGGCCAACAAATCAGATTTTTTTTCTTTATATCTGTAATTAAATTTCGAGGGATGTGATTTAAAGCTCTGTCGCAACACTGTAACCTTGCTTTTCTATTTCGACTTATTGGACTTAAATATTTTACCGTATTGCATTTTTAGATGCATTTTTTTCGGCCGTAATTGCGACACTATTACAAATATTTAAATAATACAATAGAGTTCAAGCACTTCCATTTTTGATGCCATCAATTACCTCGTTATTTCTCAATTTCAGCCCGTTAAATATTAATATGACTCTGTAATGAGGGTGAATAGTCCGAATCGTTCACTGTCCCTCGCGGCGGTGCAGCAGTGGACGCGGACCGTGATGAATAAAAGCAGCACATTAGAGCTCGCTGCTCGGCCCACTCGGGGCTTTTCTGGCTACTTTGTCTTCTGGTTAGTGGTGGGAGAGTGCTTCTGCCTGCAGGTGCTCCGCTTAATAACTGCATTCTTCTGCTGCGGCACACATGGAGCATACTGTCGTGTTGAGTTAGCATGCCCCAACACGTCTCAGACTGTGCGTCTGTGTGGGTGGAAGGAGAGTTCATCTTCAGGAGCATTTCATTCGCTATGGAAAACATGCACGTTTTGATGCTTGTCAGAGTTGTTAACAAGATTGGTGACGTCACAGACGTGTTTTGCATGTCAGTATTTTTACTGTGTAAATTAAATAATTAGTTCACTTCAGAATAAAAATTTCCTGATAATCTTTCTTCAGTCGATAAGAAATAAGGATTTTTGTGGAAAACATTATATGGATTTCTCTCCATATAGTGGACTTCAACAGGGTTCAGAGGGTTGAAGGTCCAAATGGCAGGTTCAATGCAGCTTCAAATGGCTCTACATGATCCCAGACGAGGAATAAGGGTCTTATCTAGTGAAACGACTGGTAATTTTCTTTAAAAAAAAAAAAAATTAACCGGAAGTACCAACCCAGTGTTTACAAGTGTGGAGAAGGAGGACCGTTCAAAAGTTGTTGTATGTTGAATGACACATATTTATATGTCTTTGTGCTAGTTTATTGTTTAAAATTGTCCTTTTGTGTGCATATCCTGGATGTTTAAATCTTTTGAAACACTGGATCGGTAACTTCCACCTACGCCACACGTGACCTTTCCAACATGATTATGTCATGCGTGGCGCATCGCAGAGCTTGTGCAAGATGAGCATTTGTGTTTTAGGGTATATACATTTTTAGAAAATTACCGGTTGATTTGCTAGATAAGACACTTATTCCTCGTCTGGGATCATGCCCTTTGAGGCTGCATTGAAACTGCAGATTGGACTTTCAACCCATTGGTAACTGTTGAAGTCCACTATATGGAGGAAAATCCTGGAATGTTTTCCTCAAAAACCTTAATTTCTTTTCGAATGAAGAAAGAAAACAAACAATTTGGATGACATGGGGGTGAGTAAATGATCAGGAAAATGTAATTCTGAAGGGAACTAATCTTTTAAAATTGTAGGCTGATTAATGGCAGGATCCTCTGTGACAACTTGCCCCAAACAAATGAGCTGTGTAAAAAAAAAAAAGTTTAAAAAATGCAAAAATGTGGAAATATTCAAAAGCTGTTTTTGTGCAGCCAAACTGTAACTGAATTTGTATGTCAGTATTGTTATCATTCTTTAAAAAATGTTTTCTGTAATTGAAATTAAAAAAAAATTATGAAAAAAAGCCAGTCACATTACAAACAATGAACATGGCAATAGTCATTTACAACATGTAATATAAAAAAGTACTTGAAATAAAGCTGAAATAAAATCAATATTACTATTAGATGAAAAACTTATACTTAAACATGAAAATTAGACATGCTGCCTTGGAAACTAACAGAAATTAAACATGTTTAAATTAGGGCTGTCAATGTTAACGCGTTAATGCATGCGATTAATTCAAAATCCACAAAAAAATCACGGAAGAATGTGAAATTGCGATAAGTGTGCGATTAATCACGATTAAAGGTGCAATTAAAAAAAAAAAAAAAAATCTATTGACAGCCCTAGTTTAAATTGAAGTACTAAAATTACTAAAACTAAAATAAATTAAAACTGAATAGAAATATACAAAACAAAAACTAATAAAAATGACAAAAGCACAAAAAATTACTAAAATGTGAACTAAAAATAAATTTAAAACTGTATATAAAAAAAAAAAAGCTAAATAAAAATATTACTACATACCATAATATTATATAAATAATACTGAAATAACACTTTGCCCAAAAAATATTCACTGGAGTAAAAAGCGCAACAACTAGCCCTGATCGCCACTATTTAAAAAAAAAAATAAAAAATAGAACTGAGTGTACAGGAATTAATTGAAAATACAGATTAAGAGATGTTGCAGGCCAGAATCGAACCTGAATTTCCCACATGAGCACCACAGTTCAAAGTGTGGCACATTCATGCTAATGCAGTCAAACAGCTTTCATGCAGCACTGAAGCACTCCAGAAAACAGACATTAAAAACCTTTTTTTCCTGCAGTAAATAACTTTAAAAATCACTGGAATTGCCGAAAAAATGAAAGAGACAAATAATTAGAATGGCATGCTGGGAGCAGAATGAAAAGGAGTCGTGGCGCTATCAGTTTTGATTGGGGCACAGACGCGTCGGCCTCAGCTGTGCAGAGAAGCTTTCAAGTCAAGGACCCTATAACACGCCTCCTTCCCAATCCAATTAGCCTCCCGTCCTTCCGCAGAATAAGCAACCGAGACTGTTCGCTAAACGACTCCAGATGAACTGCTCGTATCATTGTCACATCCATCGACTCTTCCTCTGCCAAACTGTCACCCCTGCAGTGACCACACGACTGACTTAACACTATTTCTAAAGTCAGGCTAATAGGGTGTGAAATAACCAACAGTTAAACCACTTAAACGGAGAAAGAGAGGGTTAACATAAGGTCTGTGGCAAACTCAAATGATGAAGTGACCTTCTCTAATGAGCCGTTTCTCCGGTGGACTGCTTCTGAATGTGTCTCTGCTAAATGATCAGCAGTTTTTTGTTGTTGTTGTGGACCTTCAGCCAAGAGGTTTTTACATTATTTTGAAAAGCAAATCCATAAACTAACACCACAAATCTCCATCGCCAATGCAAACAGAAAGAAAGACACATGATCACATGCAAAAAAGCACGCATGGATGCGCACACACAAATATACACTAAGTCAGCAAGGCTTGGCAACTATCGTACACAGATACATCTTCATCCTTTCTGTTCCCATGGTAACGACTGAAATCGAATTCCCTCTAGAACTTTGGAACAGCGATTCCCTTTTTTCCCTCTGTATCATTGCAAATAAGAAGATAAAGGATGTCGGTGCCAAACTAGAATCCATGTGATCAGTGCTGTGTTTTAGTTGTCTTTCCAGACCTTTAGGAACCTTTATGATTAAAACCCTTGATTCTGACAAGTCTGGTCGGTTTGAGACCTGCAATTTGTGAAACTTTATTTAAAAGGAGATTGTTCCCGGTTCATGAATACTGAGAAAAGTAAATGTTTGCAAACTATTTTTTAAAGCCCATTTTTTCATTGTTTCGAAGTTAATGGGAGATTTTAATCAAAGGAAGTGGCTTTTCATTTCTTTTATCACAGATACGTATGGAAGCGTGTTTCCACCACTGAATAAAAACTATAAAAAGGTAATTGTGACTTTTTATTTTATTTTAACTTTTTTTCTTGCAATTGAGAGTTTATATCTCACAATTCTGACTTTTTTTTTTCTTTTAGACTTTTTTTCTTATAAAATTGCATGACAAACTCCTAATTGCGAGAAAAATAGTCTTGCTTTCCTCAGAACTGGACTTTATAACTCACAATTGCAAATATATATCTCACAGTTCTGAGAAAAGAAGTCAGAATTGCAAAATATAAAGTCACAATTGCGAGAAAAAAGTTAGACTTGCAAGATATAAAGTCACAATTGTGAGAAAAAAAGTCAGAATTGTAAGATCTACACTCGCAATTGCGAGAAAAGAAGTCAGAATGGCGAGATATAAACTCGCAATTGTGAGAAAAGAAGTCAGAATTGCAAGATATAAAGTCACATTTGTGAGAAAAAAGTCAGAATTGCAAGATATAAAGTCACAATTGTGAGAAAAAAGTCAGAATTGCAAGATCTAAACTCGCAATTACGAGAAAAGAAGTCAGAATTGCAAGATATAAACTCGCAATTGCGAGAAAAGAAGTCAGAATTGCAAGATATAAAGTCACATTTGTGAGAAAATAGTTAGAATTGCAAGATATAACGTCACAATTGCAAGAAAAAAGTCAATTGCGAGGAAATAAAATCACAATTGCAAGAAAAAATTCTGAATTGCGAGATACAATTGCGAGAAAACAAGTCAGAATTGCAAGATATAAACTCATAATTGCGAGAAAACAAGTCAGAATTGCAAGATATAAACTCGCAATTGCGAGAAAAAATTCAGAATTGCGAGATACAATTGTGAGAAAAAAATCTGAATTGCGAGATATAAACAATTGCGAGAAAAAAATCTGAATTGCGAGATATAAACAATTGCGAGAAAAAAAATCAAAATTGCGAGATATAAACAATTGCGAGAAAAAATTCAGAATTGCGAGATATAAAGTCACAATTGCGAAAAAAGTCAGAATTGCAAGATATAAACTCGCAATTGCGAGAAAAGAAGTCAGAATTGCAAGATATAAAGTCACAATTGCGAGAAAAATGTTTGAATTTTGAGATATAAACTCACAATTGCAAGAAAAAAGTCAATTGCGAGGAAATAAAATCACAATTGCAAGAAAAAAGTCAATTGCGAGGAAATAAAATCACAATTGCAAGAAAAAATTCAGAATTGCAAGATACAAACTCGCAATTGCGAGAAAAAAATTCAGAATTGCGAAATATAAACAATTGCGAGAAAAAATTCAAAATTGGGAGATACAAACAATTGCGAGAAAAAAATCAGAATTTGCGAGATATAAAGAATTGCAAGAAAAAATTCAGAATTGCGAGATATAAACTCACAATTGCGAGAAAAAAATTCAGAATTGCGAGAAAAAAATTCAGAATTGCGAGAAAAAAATTCAGAATTGCGAGATATAAAGAATTGCAAGAAAAAATTCAGAATTGCGAGATATAAACTCACAATTGCGAGAAAAAAAATTCAGAATTGCGAGAAAAAAATTCAGAATTGCGAGATATAAAGAATTGCGAGAAAAAATTCAGAATTGCGAGATATAAACTCACAATTGCGAGAAAAAAAATTCAGAATTGCGAGAAAAAAATTCAGAATTGCGAGATATAAAGAATTGCGAGAAAAAATTCAGAATTGCGAGATATAAACTCACAATTGCGAGAAAAAAATCAGAATTTGCGAGATATAAAGAATTGCAAGAAAAAATTCAGAATTGCGAGACATTTCCGAAACAAAGTGCACAACAGGTCTTCTTAAAAAAAGTCAGTTCAAGTATCTGGACAGCAGTAAAGCAATTCAAAAACTAGATTCAGAATCTCTGACATCTTTTTGTGTCATGTCTCAGTGTACTAGTCATACATCTCGACTGAAAACAGGTTAGCTATAGGGGTTAGCGGATTGACGTATTGAGCTTCATGCAAGCAACGTGTTTTTTACCAATCCCGTTCCTCCCCTTGTCCCCATTGATAAAAGTGGACCACAAATTCGATATAAAACCAGTCTGAAGTGAACACTACACAGCAACTCCCACCAATCCAGACAATTACTCTAGAGGTCTGACATCCCTCCCAGTCTGGCCCTCAGCCAGTGGGCTGAAACCCCATTGTGTGTCTACGGTTTCCTCTCTCCAGCACATACATCACGTGTGGACAGAACACTGTGGTGGAAATAAAAGGGACAAGCAAGCGGCCGTATTAAGTACAACAGCGTGCCATCCATAACCGTCAGCATTAATAGCCATGCCGGCCATTTAATTTTTCATCTACAATGAGGCCAATTAGAAAGAGTTGAAACGAGCCTTTGGAAGGATGCCCATAATTTACAAGCCCAGTGTCACACAACACTGAGGTTCTCCAAACCGTCCCTCCCCTTACCTGCCAGAATTAATGGCTTCAGACAACATAATTATCCCGGCTAATCTGGATTATTTTTGTGTGTAAACCAAAGACGGCAACAGTTTGATGAGCGTCTGAGGTGAGTTGTTGCTCATCCACAGATCTTGTGTGGTGAGATACACCATGAAGGACTGGGTGGAAACAACAGTGATGTTAAACAATGAGTTCAGTCTGAAAAAGTCAATGAATACTGCACATTTCAGAGGGTAAATTATATTAATTTGACTTGAGAGCCAATTTACAAATAACTATAGTGTCCTTTAGTGGCCAATTTCTTCCATATTTAATGAAAATCAACAACTAGTTGTATTATTTTGAACTTTGCTGCCATCATTAAGCTCATGAAACATATAAAAAAAATCTCTGTTAAAAAAATGTAATTTGTTTTTCATATACGTTTACTCCACAAATCTATCATAATCTAAAAAAAATATGTACAAAACAGATACTGTTTTTACACTAAAATCACAAAGAATTGTTCAATATTTTTATGTAACTATTTTGAATAATAATAATAATAATAATAAGTATTATTATTATTTTTTTATCATAATTATTATAATTAATAAATTAATCATTCACAACAACAGCAATAATAATAGTAACAATAATGCATAATTAATACAAATTACTAGTTTTAGTAATTATTAGTTTTATTAATAATAATAATGTCATTAGTAATAGTATACTTATTTAATAATAATAATAATAATTAGTTGATTAATAATTAGTAATTAATAAATGATAATAATAATAATAATTAACCATAATACTATTGTTGTATATAATATATCAACAATAATAATAATACAAATAATTAATACTAATTAACCTATTTATTATTTGCATTAATAATAATAATAATAATAATAATAATATGTGCTAAAAATAATAATAGTTATTTATTATTGAGTAATTATGAAATAATAATAATAATGACAACAACAATTACTTATTTTAATAATAAAAATGAGTCATTTTATTATTATTATTATTATTATTATTATTATTATATACAAATGAATAATGATTAACTATTAAATAATAATAATAATAATTATTATTATTATTTAATAATCATTAATAACAAACAATAATAGTTATAATAATAGCAATAATAATAATAATAATAATAATTATTATTATTATTATAATAATTATTTTATTATTCTTCTTCTTCTTCTTATTATTATTATTATTAAAACATAACAAAAATAAGACATTATTAATTAATAATAAGAAATAATAATTAAAAGTAATAATAATAACAATAATCTAATAATTAACCATATTTTTTGTATATAAAATATCAATAATAGTAATAATACAAACAATTAATAATAATTAGCCTATGCATATTTGCATCAATAATAATAATAATAACAATTATTAAACAATAATGAGTCATTTTATTCTTCTTATTATTATATATTAATTTAAAATGATTAATAATAATAATAATAATAATAATAATTATTATTATTATTATTATTATTATTATTTAATAATTAATAACAAAAACAATAATAGTAATATAGTAATAATAACAATACAAGTAATAATAATTATTTTGTTATTATTATTAAATCATAATAATAACACATTAATTCTTCTTCTTCTTCTTCTTCTTATTATTATTATTCTTATTATTAATTATGTTGTTTTTTATATTCAATTAAGCTCTAGATAAGGACAAGGCTCAGCTGTCAGTATCCTAAGCTCAGAAAATAACGAACTTCCCTCAAAACAAGAATTTGCAAAGCTAGTGGGGAGTGAAACTCAACTACATACGCAGGAAGCAGTTTTTATTTTGCATTTGGTGTTGTGATTCAGGATCTGTGCCTTTGTGAGAGCAAGACCACAGCGGCCAAACGTGCAGGTGCATCAGCAGCCTGTGCTCGCCACACCTGCTCTGGGAACAGCTTCCACCTACTCAACCTACCTGTTGAGTCTTGACCTCTCTGACTGTCGGAACGAGATCTACGTTCACAGACACAGTGAATGTGACGGCTTGGATTGTTTGTAGAGAGATTTAGGACTTCCATGAGGATTCATTCTCATTGGCTTTAGATAAGCAAGAATCATGGTTTCCCAATTGATTTGACCAATCAACTACCATGACCTTCAAAAACTACAGATTTGTAACAATCATTTGATTCAAACCAGTAATCATTCCATTGACTAGTTATATCAAAGTCCCTTTAAGACAAGTCATTTCACTCGGCTTCCATCTTGAAAAGCCTCTCGGACATCCAAGCACAGCTCATTTTTGAATAGGGAAACATCAAATTCTCCAAAACTGTTCACTAAGCTTATGATTAAATTTTTGAAAACCAGAGATTCTAACGGCAGCTGCAACAGCGCGATGACTTTACTAATCAATGATTGACTCTTTCACTTAGAAGGCGGGGCTTATTCGCCATATTGGGGGTTGCACTTTCTCCAATTTCATAAATAATAGGAGTGCACTGTCTTCCTATATAAAGTCTTTGGTTATATTGATTCAATACAGCGCATAAAAATCCACCTATGTCACGCGTGACCTTTCCAACGTAATTACATAATGCGTGGCGCATCGCAGAGCAGTGCAAGACAAACATTTATAGTTAAAAAGTATATACATTTTTATTTTTTTTAGAAAATGACCCTTATTCCTCAGCTGGGATCGTGTAGAGCATTTTTGAATACATTAAAGGATTAGTGCACTTTAAAATTAAAATTTCCTGATAATGTTTGATGAAAATATTCCAGAATTATTCTCCTTATAGTGGACTTCAATGGCCTCCAAACAGTTGAAGGTCAAAATTACAGTTTCAGTGCAGCTTCAAAATGTTCTACACGATCCCAGACAAGGAATAAGGGTCTTATCTAGAGAAACTATTGCTCATTTTCTAAAAAAAAAAAAAAATATGTAATTATATACGTTTTGACCATAAATGATCATGTTGAACTACTTGCACTAGCATATTGTATATGACAAGTTAGTTCAAACTTTGACCTGATGAGGGCAGTAATACACTTAGCAGTGTCTACACTGCTGGAATTCAAATAGAGAAGAAGAAGAGAGCTAGTTCAAGATGAGCATTTATGGTTAAAACGTATAATATTTTAATTTTTTTTTTTTTTTTTTTTAGAAAATGAGCGATGGTTTCTCTAGATGAGATCCTTATTTCTCGTCTGGGATCGCTGTAAACTGTAATTTTGACCTTCAACTGTTTGGGCTCCATTGAAGTCCACTATATGAAGAAAAATCCTGGAATGTTTTCATCAAAAACCTTAATTTCTTTTCAACTGAAGAAAGACATGAACATCTTGGATGTCATGGGGGTGAGTAAATTATCAGGAAATTTTAATTTGAAAGTGAACTAATCCTTTAAATTGTTTTGATGTCTAAACAAAAATCATTGATTTTACTTTTTAGTGTTTTATTTTTAATTTATTAGGACAAAAAGTATAACATTTTAATATCAGCCATAACAATACAGCACGTCTGTATCTGCCAGAACTCTTCCAGGTCTGTGCAAATAACAAGGACATGCAAATAACCTGATATGTTCAGCTTTTCTACATGGAAATCCTGGAGAATAAGGTCCTGATTATAGCACACTGACACCTGCTGGGAAAGTCCAAATCCCTGTAAAGTTAACGGAAAAGAACAAGACTAGGATACTCAGCAGATATATGTTGCTGCTGGGCTGGACGAACACAAGTTCAGAGATAAAACACTTCAAGTCGAACTGATCAACCACTAAAACTGATACGATTAGTCAGCGTGGGAGAAGTGATGGAAAATTTTGCCGGGAGCAAAAGCTAACCTCTTTTTTGGTATTCCGACTTGACTGGGCACACATAAAGAATCTCAGCCCAGCCATGCACAAAAAACCTGGAAGTGCAAGCCAGATGTGGAGGCACATGTTCAAGCCTGTAACCCCCCCAAAACTAACACTCACAGCCACATCCCCCTCCCCAATGCAGATTAGCCCATCCTGGGGAGACGAGATAGCACTCGAGGGGGGCAGGTTTCATTTGGCTCCCGAGGCCCCATGAGGAGAACAACTCCACCTGAGCAGTAATCAAAAACACAAGTGAAAAACACCCTATTTTGAACAGCGTGGCATCCTAATGTAAAAGTGGCATGTGGGCACATTTGAAGTGGGTTGTGATTGATCCCCAGCTGCTTGGGAAATTGTCCACCGTCCCTGAATTCAGGTCAGAGTGATAAGAGTTGTGGGTAGGGTCCTGGAGGAGCGGCCCCTCCACGTGCTCCGCTCCAGGTGTGAGAGAGAGTGTGCATGTGTCTGTAGGACGGGTCATGCCGTACCGGTCGACGTGATAGAAACGGGTGACGTCCACTTCACTGACGCATGACACATATCAAACAATGCTTCTCCACAAAACCAATTTAGAGGTCTAGCTGTTTGTGCACTCGCTTATTGAAAATGACAGCTGTCGGAGACGTGGCCTAGCAGTTAGTTCAACAGGGTCCAGGAGAGACTGCTTTGAATCGAGTTTGAATAGTCTCAACTTATAATTTCTTGACCTCTCTCTACTGACTGTGTCAATAAACAGTGTCAAAAAGGCAAGTAAGTAAGGCAAGTACTAATAATAATATACTATATATGTATAATATATAAACATATGGGTCATTGACGAAAAAGGTTTTTAAAAGTGTAAAAAAACATAATGGAGATAATTAATTTTGAAGTTTTATTAAGTGTTATCAATGAAATTATGTGATTTTTATAATCAATTAACACTGCTTATGTTATTTTTAACAAGATGGACAAAATTTGTCACCAAAAAAGTCATTCGGTTTAACCCAAAATTTCGGTTTTACCGAATGACACTTTTAGTTATACCGAATGACGATATTTTCAAACAATGCTAATAGGCTGATATCTAGCTAGCTAGCAAAAGGACAATCAAACATTTTATATTTAGTAGAAGTTTTTAAAATATTATTACATTTCTCATGTTTTATAGCGGTTGTACCGGGACATGCGTATGACATGAATTTTCAAATAGTTAAAAGAGAGTTAGTTACTTTGCTTCATGACCATGTGGTCCTCTGCAGGTGTCTGAATGATGTCACATTCTGTCACATGATACTGACCGCATCCCTTTATATTGGTTACTCCGAATGACATCAATGAAATTCATTTTTCCGTACATTCTTTCTCATAACAAAGCACTTCTACACATAATTTTAATACCATTTTGCACTATGTTGATATATGATGTTATAAAATCATGCCAGAATAAAAAATATATACATTTATTACATTTTAAGACATTTTAATTACAAATGAAATGGCTGTATTGGCTTTTGGACGGTTAAACCGAATGACATTATAGAATAGAATGACTACATTCTTAATTTAAGCAAGAACCATTACATATATATATATATATATGTGTGTAAACTCACTATTTATAATAAATAATAAAATATTTAGAATAAAATTCTAATAAACATTTTTTTGTATTTTTATTTTATGTGGGCATGCAAATCTCTACATGCCAAAAATGCTTTTAAACCACTTCTATCGACTTAAACTGTGAAACTGTTGAAAAAACATTTTTAAAATCTAACAAAAAAATAAATAAATAAATAAAATAACAGTTAATCTTTTGATATTCTTCAAACTACACTAAAGGACTTTCTTTGTAGATGGTTTTATTGAGATTTAAAAGCTGCACTTATAAAATAAACAGTGCTGAAGACAGCAAACAACATCTGCACCACACACACACACACACACACACACACAAACACACACACACACACACACACACACACACACACACACACACACACACACACACACACACACACACACACACACACACACACACACACACACACACACACACACACACACACACACCTCCTCTCATTCTCTTCCAAACCTGGACCACAATCAAAGACTTCCACAGGAGGAGTGGAGAGCTCTGACAGAAAATGTAATAAAAACTACATGAGCACTCATCCATTTCTAATGGGGCTTCTTTAAATCTTGAAAGGGAGACTTTCAATAGTGCATTAGTCTTTTTCCTTTCTTTGTTGTGTTCCTTTAATGCTTTCCCACAGAAATGTATGCAAATCTCTGGCTAATGCTAACAGCGATGACAAAGAGCCAGTTCCTCCCTGAATCTGTGCCATCCAGAGGACTGCCGGCCAACCCAGACTCTCTTCTTTGATTTCTCTCTGTTTAATAAAGTCATCTTAATGTTTGCAGCAATACAGATCACTGACAATCACCGCCTATTAACTTTTCATTATAAGATCCAGCCTAATTATACATGCATTAACATATAATTTATATTTTACATTATACATATATAGTAAATATGTTAATACCTGTAATATATATATATATATATATATATATATATATATATATATATATATATATATATATATATATATATATATATATATATATATATATATATATATATATATATATATATATATATATATATATATATATATATATATATATATATATATATATATATATATATATATATATATATATATATCAAAAGTATGTAAGGTAGTACATCTAGATCTCTTTTATTGAATCCAAAAGGTTTTAATTATATTTTGCACATATAAAGGTATTTTAAAGATTTTGTCATTCGGTTTAACCGTCCAAAGGCGAATACAGCCATTTCATTTGTGATTAAAATGTCTTAAAATGTAATATATATATATATATATATATATATATATATATATATATATATATATATATATATATATATATATATATATATATATTTATTCTGGCATGATTTTATAACATCATATATCAACATAGTGCAAAATGGTATTAAAACTATGTGTAGAAGTTGATACTTTGTTATGAGAAAGAATGTCCGGAAAAATGAATTTAATTGATGTCATTTGGAGTAACTGATATAAAGGGACCATTTTGGATTAAGTCATGCGGTCAATATCATGTGACAGGATGTGACATCATTCAGACACCTGCAGAGGACCACATGGTCATGAAGCAAAGTAACTTACTCTCTCTTAACTATTTGAAAAATTCATGTTTTCACTTGCTCATACACATGTCTTGAAACATCAGGTCATTCGGTATAACCGCTATAAAACATGAGAAATGTTGTAATATTTTAAAAACTTGTACTAAATATAAAATGTTTGATTGTCCTTTTGCTAGTTAGCTTAGCAAGCAAAATTGACCACAAACCGTTTAAACAATGTCAGTTCTAGGCAAATTGTGTTTCAATGGCAGATTATATGGAGTAACTTACTACAATGTCTGTGACTTATTCACATTATTTATGAAATATTTCATACGGAATATACCAGATGCTAAATATAAATCCCAAAGAGATGTGTCTGTGTGTTAGAGTGGCAGAGTGTGTGTGTGTGTGCTGCGTACTGTTGTCACTGAGTGATCTGCCTCTACGTTTGTTCACAAACTACTTTTCATTTCTCCACCCAATCCCTCTTGGCTTTCTCTCTTTCTCTCTCTCTCTCTCTCTCAATCAGTAGAAAAGCCCAGCAAAATACCCCCCCACCCTCCCCTCCCCTCGCTGGAGTGCAGAAAGAAAAAAAAAAGAAAAAAGCCAACGTGATCCTCTCTTGAGGGAAATCAGATCCCTGTAAGAGAGCCGGGCCATTCACTCCAGGATACAGATACAGAGCCGCCAACGGACACCAGCGAGAGGAAACGATACTATCACATAGAGAGGAATAAAGGCCGGATTATACCAGGCATAGAGACACTGTAAATGGCATGAAATAAAACCTAAAAATACCGCAGAAGCAAAAAAACAACTACGGTTGTATAAAAAAAACTCTCATTCGATTACAAGAATGGTTATTGAACATCTGCATCCTTATGATAATATTGCAGCCCTCAAATGAAGTACTATTTTGCCCTATCATGGTATTTTGCACATTTAAAATGCTAAAATATTTTTTCCCACAAACAAATTGTATATGAATTAATACTTTGCCCATCTCACATGCAGTTGCCAAGGTGTTCTGAGTGTTTTTAACAAATATATATGTTTGCTAAAATTTTCAGAGCACATTTTAGCATGCTGCTATACAGTTGATAAGGAGTCATTTTAGCATTTTGATAAAGATGCTAAGCTAAAGGTTTGCTAAGCTACTGTAAGTATGTTTTTATATTGATATACAGGTTTTGTGAATTATTTTTAGCATGTTGCTACACATGGTAAGGTTTCCAGAGTACTTTTTAACATCTATGTGTTTGCTAAGGTTCTCAGAGCATGTTTTAGCACGTTGCTATGTGGTTGCAAATACTTTTGGGAACCATTTTAACATGTAGATATGTGGTCGCAAAGTTTTTCAGAATCATTTTTATCATGCTGCTATGCCATTCCAAAGTTTTGAGTAGATTTTAATGTGTTTGCTACACAGCTACTAGGGTTTCCGGAGGTTTTCCTATATAGCAAAATGCTAAAGCTACTACAAGTAGTTTAGGAGTAGTTTTTCATTTACCAAGCAAAACAAAAAATTCCAAGAAAAAAAAGTGTTAGCACATCTTGACAAGCCAAATGATTTGAGATATCATTCATTTGTTAGCAAAACCAGAAGAAAAAACATAAATAAACCCTTGCTATTTGCACATACTGTAGCATTAACATGGCTAGCATCTGAACTACTCAAAGAATGACGACAAAGCAAACCAAAACATCCTAAGATTAAGCACTCTGGCCATATTTTGCCTGAAAATGCTGTCTAGGTAGTCAGCTCACTAGGTTTTGAACCAGAACCAATCACACTGGTAACAGCGAAGCCAAGTGTTCAGAACACACTGGTTTTCCCAGCCTCTTTATCCGCGGTGAGTGAACAGGACAACAGGGCAGCCATTTCTTCTTGTCAATACCCACCACATCCATTCTCACCTGGCTGACACCTTTTACTGGTCAAGGAATGAATCAGTCACACTTACTGTTCTCCCCAGGTACTGTAGACTAAAAAAGGACATCAACATGAAGAAAGACTACAGCGTTTCCCTGTCAGCGGCGGCCCAGAGGGTATGGTGAAAAATCGCCATCGATAAAATAACATTTTTCAAAGAGCGTTACTGCTCTTTTAATCTTCGCCCGCGACAATGGATGGCTTCTGGGATGTGTTTCATTTCATCTGAACACAAACAATCTTTCAAAGGCCTTAATAACAGTTACACAAATGAGCGTCATTAATTAACTGCTAATGGAGCAATGACTGTGCCACCTTGTACCGCGCTGTTGTTGCGCTGGGAGATCGGAGCGGGAGGCTATACATATATGCGCAAGTGTTATTAGCCTCATTGCTTGGCGTTTTTTGAATTGTAAAATAAGATAGTTAGTCGCGTGATATCTAAATGCAAACGCTATCAATACACCAATTTGGGGTCAATATAGTATAAAACACATAGTTTTGGTCCTGGATGCTGACTGGTCAAATACAACATAGTGGCCATGCTAAAAAGCATTTTTGAATAACAATTTGTGTCCTTAATAGAATTATTATACATTGAGTTTTGGTGGTCATGTTGGCGATTCAGGTTTGAGTCCAGCCTGCGACGAGTTTCGATCATGAAATTTCGCAATAATATTTGGCTTTGAAAAAAAGATATGCAAAAGTTTGTAAACACCTTCGATGTCCAACACTGTGACTCAACAAGGGAAAAAATACTGGGCCTCATAATGAAAAATGAACTACTTTTATATATGGGTAGGTATATATTTTATATAACATGGACTTTTTTTAATCAAGATATTAGGTAGAAATGTACATATTTACAAATATGTATAAAGGAAAGTGTGTTTTTTTTTTTTTTTGCCATCACTAATTTATATAAATGGGTGTAACAAATAAATATTTAAATATTAGTAAATATATTAAATCTGCATAATAACAGAAAACAAGTTAGATGTAGATTAATTAAAGCATTGTTTTCCACTGGACACTGTTGAAATAGCTTGAAACAGCCACATAATATGTTCATAAAACCATTCATACGTATATTTTTGCAATCAATTAAATCAAACAATTTACATAAGAATAATTGTATGATTGTTATGAGATATTTGATCTGCTTGTGTTTCAAGAATGAGGCCAAATATCTCCAAAGCTACATAATTACAATCAAAATGAAACAACAAAAACACAAACAATTTTTATGTTTTACTCGCTAGATAAGAGATTATTCACCAACCAGCAAATACAGCTGAATACACTTGGGGCTGACTTAACCGTTGATGAATTAAAGACACAGCAAGCCGTCATAAATTTGGACACCCCAGTGTTGTCTGCCTTGTGATAAAGTGCGTCGCTGGATGGGCGCCGCTGCTACGTGTGTATCTTTCAACCGGCTGCCACTTTATCTTCCACATCCTGCACGATTACATCTCCTGGGTTCAGGTAGGGATCCATCATGGCTATTATTACCTGAAGTCACATGCCACATCTATCACCCACTAAGGTTACTATAACCTCAATATTAAGGGAGGAAAAAGATCCACTGATAAACAGTAGGAGAAAAGGAATGGCCCGCACGCTCAAAGGTTTCATCTTCCTTTCACTTTTAATAAGCTACTCAGAGGAATAAAGATTACAGGCCATATTTAGCATGCAGAACAAATCAGGGTGCTACTCGCCCCGCGCACCTGCTAGGAGCTGCTCATTAGAAGCCTATGGTAATAGTACGGAGACAACCTCTGATTGAACAGTCTGGCTAGATAGCGCTACGCTCCAGCTAATGTTCACGCTAGGCTATACGTTACATTAGACTAGAAACATTTGCCAGAAATGACCTCTGTTCCAAAGTGAACTTCATACAGGAGACTTGACTCACAACTGATTTTGAATCTAGTGAGTATGATGTTAGCATGTCGCTAAGCTAACAGCAATGTCGCCTGAAGGTGTGTTTACCGCTGTTCAGAGAATTTTTGCAGACGAATTCCCATCATTTTAATAGGAATCCACGTGACATGGAACTTTTTTGTGAGAGCGTTCAAGTTGGACACACAGATTCACTGCATTGACCAACATAAAGCTGCTTGGTTTGAAAGTGACAACTGATTTTGAAGTTAGCATGTTGCTAATCTAACAGCGCAAAACTCTAATAAGGATAAAAACAAGCAATTCACACAACATTGAGAAAAAATTCTGATTAAACTATTTATTGATACTTGTTCATACTGAATGAAAAATAGTTTTTTTACCATAAACATTTCTCTCGTCTTGTGGGCCACATTTGATTTTTTCCCCAACTAATCTCACTGCAATGACTTCTGGGATTCCATCTCAGTGAAGGATACATGTAATGGCACAATTAATGTTTGCTAAAATGAGGCACAATTGATAGAAGGCAGCACGTTAAGATAACATCTTTCAGAACAGCTACACATATGAACCCTAAAAATGTTGCCTCAAGGTGCGGTCACATTTACCGTTCTGGAAATTTTACCAGATGAATTCCCAGTCATTTCAAAAGGAATCAATGCGTTGAGAGTCAAATATTTCCCTACACAGATTTCGCAACAGGTTCAATTTGGACACATGAATTCATGCGTTGACCAACAGAAAGCTGCTTGGTTTGAAAGTGACAACTGATTTTGACGTTAGCATGTTGCTAAGCTAACAACACAATAAAGATAAAAAGACGCAACTCATGAACATTGAGTAAATAAATTTCTTATGAATCTATTTTGATACTTTTCCATACTGAATGAAAAACGAGTCTATTTAACATCAGTTTTTCGGCCATTTTGAATTTTTTTCCCACTTATGTCACTGGAAAGGGATTGCCTTCAGCAAAGTATACATGCAATGTCACAATTATTTTGGGCTAAAATGAAGCACCTTAGAAGGCAGGATGTTAACCCTTAAGTGCATACCTCGGGTCTTTAGTGACCCGGGACGTCATTCACTACCCTCCTCCTCGTATCTTTTTAAAGTTAGAAAATTATATCGTTCTGAGAATACGTTTGAGATCGCGAATGGGCTCATTCGTGACCTCAAACATAAAACTAGCCCATTATTTGTTGAATTTACTGGGAAATGAGCTCTGACGAGGACAGTGGTGATGGCATAAAACATCTGCTCAAACTGAGCCCTTTCAAGCTCCAAAAGGTAACAAAATATGATTTATTTTATTCTTCTGTAATTGTTACTCTAATATCAGAGGAGTTTTATATTATGACGACAGGTAGAGATCCTTCCATGTTAGATATTGATCCGGGACGATAAAGACCCGAATATGTAAGAATGATTGGCGAAACAGTCATGCATTTAAAGGTTAAAATAACATGTTTCGGAAGAGTCTTCCCACGTGAACCCTTAAAACGTTAAATGTGGCCTTACGTTGAGGTAACGTTTTTCTGGGAATTATGTGT